>NW_026652285.1:89296094-89517736 GCF_009828535.3 Hylobates moloch | reverse complement strand
GTGGTACCAGTACCATGCTGTTTTGGTTACTGTAGCTTTGTAGTATAGTTTGAAGTCAGGTAGCGTGATGCCTCCAGCTTTGTTCTTTTGGCTTAGGATTGACTTGGCGATGCGGGCTCTTTTTTGGTTCCATATGAACTTTAAAGTAGTTTTTTCCAATTCTGTGAAGAAAGTCATTGGTAGCTTGATGGGGATGGCATTGAATCTATAAATTACCTTGGGCAGTATGGCCATTTTCACGATATTGATTCTTCCAACCCATGAGCATGGAATGTTCTTCCATTTGTTTGTATCCTCTTTTATTTCATTGAGCAGTGGTTTGTAGTTCTCCTTGAAGAGGTCCTTCACATCCCTTGTAAGTTGGATTCCTAGGTATTTTATTTTCTTTGAAGCAATTGTGAATGGGAGTTCACTCATGATTTGGCTCTCTGTTTGTCTGTGATTGGTATACAAGAATGCTTGTGATTTTTGTACATTGCTTTTGTATCCTGAGACTTTGCTGAAGTTGCTAATCAGCTTAAGGAGATTTTGGGGTGAGACAATGGGATTTTCTAGATATACAATCATGTCATCTGCAAACAGGAACAATTTGACTTCCTCTTTTCGTAACTGAATACCCTTTATTTCCTTCTCCTGCCTGATTGCTCTGGCCAGAACTTCCAGCACTATGTTGAATAGGAGTGGTGAGAGAGGGCATCCCTGTCTTGTGCCAGTTTTCAGAGGGAATGCTTCCAGTTTTTGCCCTTTCAGTATGATATTAGCTGTGGGTTTGTCATAGATAGCTCTTATTATTTCAAGACACGTCCCATCAATACCTAATTTATTGAGAGTTTTTAGCATGAAGCATTGTTGAATTTTGTCAAAGGCCTTTTCTGCATCTATTGAGATAATCATGTGGTTTTTGTCTTTGGTTCTGTTTATGTGCCGGATTACATTTATTGATTTGTGTATGTTGAACCAGCCTTGCATCCCAGGGATGAAGCCCACTTGATTATGGTGGATAAGCTTTTTGATGTGCTGCTGGATTCAGTTTGCCAGTATTTTATTGAGGATTTTTGCATCAATGTTCATCAAGGATATTGGTCTGAAATTCTCTTTTTTGATTATGTCTCTGCCAGGCTTTGGTATCAGGACGATGCTGGCCTCATAAAATGTGTTAGGGAGGATTCCCTCTTTTTCTATCGATTGGAATAGTTTCAGAAGGAATGGTACCAGTTCCTCCTTGTACCTCTGGTAGAATTCGGCTGTGAATCCATCAGGTCCTGGACTCTTTTTGGTTGGTAAGCTATTGATTATTGCCACAATTTCAGAACCTGTTATTGGTCTATTCAGAGATTCAACTTCTTCCTGGTTCAGTCTTGGGAGGGTGTATTTGTCGAGGAATTTATCCATTTCTTCTACATTTTCTAGTTTATTTGCATAGAGGTGTTTGTAGTATTCTCTGATGGTAGATTGTATTTCTGTGGGATCGGTGGTGATATCCCCTTTTTCATTTTTTTTTTTCATTTTTTTCATTTCATTTTTTATTGTATCTATTTGATTCTTCTCTCTTTTCTTCTTTATTATCTTCTTGCTAATGTTCTATCAATTTTGTTGATCTTTTCAAAACACCAGCTCCTGGATTCATTAATTTTTTGAAGGGTTTTTTGTGTCTCTATTTCCTTCAGTTCTGCTCTGATTTTAGTTATTTCTAGCCTTCTGCTAGCTTTTGCATGTGTTTGCTCTTGCTTTTCTAGTTCTTTTAATTGTGATGTTCGGGTGTCAATTTTGGATCTTTCCTGCTTTCTCTTGTGGGCATTTAGTGCTATAAATTTCCCTCTACACACTGCTTTGAACGTGTCCCAGAGATTCTGGTATGTTGTGTCTTTGTTCTTGTTGGTTTTAAAGAACATCTTTATTTCTGCCTTCATTTCATTATGTACCCAATAGTCATTCAGGAGCAGGTTGTTCAGTTTCCATGTAGTTGAGCGGTTTTGAGTGAGTTTCTTAATCCTGAGTTCTAGTGTGATTGCACTGTGGTCTGAGAGAGAGTTTGTTATAATTTCTGTTCTTTTACATTTGCTGAGGAGAACTTTACTTCCAACTATGTGGTCAATTTTGGAATAGGTGTGGTGTGGTGCTGAAAAAAATGTATATTCTGTTGGTTTGGGGTGGAGAGTTCTGTAGATGTCTATTAGGTCCACTTTGTGCAGAGCTGAGTTCAATTCCTGGATATCCTTGTTAACTTTCTGTCTCATTGATCTGTCTAATGTTGACAGTGGGGTGTTAAAATCTCCCATTATTATTGTGTGAGAGTTTAAGTCCCTTTGTAGGTCACTCAGGACTTGCTTTATGAATCTGGGTGCTCCTGTGTTGGGTGCATATATATTTAGGATAGTTAGCTCTTCTTGTTGAATTGATCCCTTTACCATTATGTAATGGCCTTCTTTGTCTCTTTTGATCTTTGTTGGTTTAAAGTCTATTTTATCAGAGACTAGGATTGCAACCCCTGCCTTTTTTTGTTTTCCATTTGCTTGATAGATCTTCCTCCATCCCTTTATTCTGAGTCTGTGTGTGTCTCTGCATGTGAGATGGGTTTCCTGAATACAGCACACTGATGGGTCCTGACTCCTTATCCAGTTTGCCAGTCTGTGTCTTTTAATTGGAGCATTTAGCCCATTTACATTTAAAGTTAATATTGTTATGTGTGAATCTGATCCTGTCATTATGATGTTAGTTGGTTATTTTGCTCGTTAGTTGATGCAGTTTCTTTCTAGCCTCGATGGTCTTTACAATTTGGCATGTTTTTGCAGTGGCTGGTACCGGTTGTTCCTTTCCATGTTTAGTGCTTCCTTCAGGAGCTCTTTTAGGGCAGGCCTGGTGGTGACAAAATCACTCAGCGTTTGCTTGTCTACAAAGTATTTTATATCTCCTTCACTTATGAAGCTTAGTTTGGCTGGATGTGAAATTCTGGGTTGCAAATTCTTTTCTTTAAGAATGTTGAATATCAGCCCCCACTCTCTTCTGGCTTGTAGAGTTTCTGCCGAGAGATCAGCTGTTAGTCTGATGGGCTTCCCTTTGTGGGTAACCTGACCTTTCTCTCTGGCTGCCCTTAACATTTTTTCCTTCATTTCAACTTTGGTGAATCTGACAATGATGTGTCTTGGAGTTGCTCTTCTCGAGGAGTATCTTTGTGGCATTCTCTGTATTTCCTGAATCTGAATGTTGGCCTGCCTTGCTAGATTGGGGAAGTTCTCCTGGATAATATCTTGCAGAGTGTTTTCCAACTTGGTTCCATTCTCCCCGTCATTTTCAGGTACACCAATCAGATGTAGGTTTGGTCTTTTCACATAGTCCCAAATTTCTTGGAGGCTTTGTTCATTTCTTTTTATTCTTTTTTCTCTAAACTTCCCTTCTCACTTCATTTCATTCATTTCATCTTCCATCAGCGATACCCTTTCTTCCAGTTGATCGCATCTGCTACTGAGGCTTCTGCAACCTTCGTATAGTTCTCAAAACTTGGCTTTCAGCTCCATCAGCTCCTTTAAGCCCTTCTCTCCATTGGTTATTCTAGTTATCCATCCTTCTAATTTTTTTTCAAAGTTTTTAACTTCTTTGCTGTTGTTTTGAATTTCCTTCCGTAGCTCAGAGTAGTTTGATCGTCTGAAGACTTCTTCTCTCAACTCGTCAAAGTCATCCTCCATCCAGCTTTGTTCCATTACTGGTGAGGAACTGCGTTCCTTTGGAGGAGGAGAGGCGCTCTGCTTTTTAGAGTTTCCAGTTTTTCTGCTCTGTTTTTTCCCCATCTTTGTGGTTTTGTCTACTTTTGGTCTTTGATGATGGTGATGTACAGATGGGTTTTTGGTGTGGATGTCCTTTCTGTTTGTTAGTTTTCCTTCTACCAGACAGGACCCTCAACTGCAGGTCTGTTGGAGTTTACTAGAGGTCCACTCCAGACCCTGTTTGGCTGGGTGTCAGCAGCGGTGGCTGCAGAACAGCGGATTTTCGTGAGACCACAAATTCAGCTGTCTGATAGTTCCTCTGGAAGTTTTGTCTCAGAGGAGTACCCGGCCGAGTGGGGTGTCATTCTGTCCCTACTGGGGGGGTGCCTCCCAGTTAGGCTGCTCAGTGGTGAGGGACCCACTTTAGGAGGCAGTCTGTCCGTTCTCAGATCTCCAGCTGCGTGCTGGGAGAACCACTACTCTCTTTAAAGCTGTCAGTCAGACAGGGACATTTAAGTCTGTGGAGGTTCCTGCTGACTTTTTGTTTGTCTGTGCCCTGTCCCCAGAGGTGGAGCCTACAGAGGCAGGCAGGCCTCCTTGAGCTGTGGTGGGCTCCACCCAGTTCGAGCTTCCTGGCTGCTTTGTTTACCTAAGCAAGCCTTGGCAATGGCGGGCGCCCCTCCCCCAGCCTCGCTGCCGCCTTGCAGCTTGATCTCAGACTGCTGTGCTAGCAATCAGTGAGACTCCGTGGGCACAGGACCCTCCGAGCCAGGTGCGGGACACAATCTCCTAGTGTGCCATTTTCCAGGCCCGTTGGAAAAGCGCAGTATTAGGATGGGACTGACCCGATATTCCAGGTGCCGTCTGTTACCCCTTTCTTTGACTAGGAAAGGGAACTCCCTGACCTCTTGCGCTTCCCAAGTGAGGCAATGCCTCGCCCTGCTTCGGCTCGCGCACAGTGCGCTTCACCGACTGTCCTGCACCCACTGTTTGGCAATCCCTAGTGAGATGAAACCAGTACCTCAAACAGAAATGCAGAAATCACCCGTCTTCTGTGTCACTCAGGCTGGGAGCTGTAGACCGGAGCTGTTCCTATTCGGCCATCTTGGCTCCACCCCCTGCTTCTCCCATTCTTGCAGAGAGTAATGGAGTTAGTGAAAATGGGCTTTCTTGGACAACACAAAATGTTACTCTTCTTTCTCCTAGGGAGAAAGTAGTAAGCTCTGTGGGTGTAGGAGGAAGAAAATAGCGGGAGCTTAGCGAAGGAGGGTGCTGCAGCACATGTGGGTCTTAATAGTTCAGGAAGGGTCAGTGACACCCAAGGGGCTAAGGAATTGAGCTGGCATTCCAGAGTGGCTTGCACTCTGCCCTCAGAGAGGGAGGCATTCACCTGGGACCTTGCCATCCTAGGACCTTACAGAACTTACCACCTGCTTCCTGTACCTGCCCCTTTCCAGCTCCACCTCACCTCCCATGTCTTTTTCAGCTCTCCTTCCCAGAACTGCAGTCCAAAGGGAGCTCATGGTCCATCCTGGTCCCAGAAATGTTGGCCCTAGAATGGTGGTTCCTCAGGTGTATGAAGGCTGATCAGCTGAGGTTAGCCCCTGCTGGCTAAGAAGAGCACCATGTTCCTAGGTCCCTGAGGTTTGTCAGACCATGGCGGGAGAATGGGTACATATCCATGTCTTCCTGACTCGCACGTCTTCCATTCCATTTAACCTGGAGGCTGTCAGCTGCTCCATGTTAACTGCGAATAGCTGTGCATTTCCAGTTCTCTCCAAGCTAGTAACAGAGGGTGGTCTTCATAAAGATATAGTCTTCTTTGACTCCTGGCAGAGTTTCTATGAAACTCTATGTGAAAACCAGTGGGACTGGCTTTATTATTTTCTTCTTGTCTGAGTATGAAATGTCTGCTTTTTTTTTTTTCCTCCTTTCCTCCTGATCTTTGTCAAAGAATGACAGCTTCTCTAATTAGGCAGTTAAGAAGGTAACCTTAGCAACTTAGAGCTGGCAGTGGAGAAAGAGACAGGGTTCCAGGGACCCCACTTGCCTGAGCACTGGGCCTTCGGGGCAAGGTACCATATCCCCTTCACCTATTATCATCCCCCACCATTGCCCCTTTGGGGCTGGCCCCAAAGCTTCCTGGGCATTCCCTGCTGCCACCAGAAATTCACCCCCAGCTTCGTCCTCTTTTGATCATGAAATATAACTACTGGGTGCAGAGAATTTTTTACTCCTTTCTCTCTTTTCTTTTGCCTCAGTTTAGCTCTCCTTTTTCCTTTTTGTCCCTTTTTATCACTCTTTCTATATCCTCTCTCTTGCTCCTTTGTTTTTTTCTCAACCCGCCCCCCCTTTTCCCTGCTTCCCTCTGTCATCCCTAGGGCACACAGAAGACAAGAGATTTGTGCATGCTTGCTTGAGCTGAACAGCCCTTACCCAACCATGACACCCCATGGTCTTGATCAAGCAGTTGTCGATGTTTCCTATCCTCCTACTCCTGCATCCCCTCACTCTCATCTGTACTCATCCCTTGCCTGACTGCCTGTTTCGTTCCCATCTTTCGAGGCTCTTCTCTGGGAAATCTTTTCCACCTAGCCTGCCCCTCCCCTTGCATCCCCCTGTTCTCACAGATCTGTCTCTGTCTAAAATCCATATTCAATGATAATTGGGTGGACCACATACTCTAGAAACAGTTAAAAATTATTTTATTTTTTAACACTGTGTGGTTTCCTGAGTTTGAGTTATGGTTCCCAGTAGGTGAAGGGATAATATATTCCCTTATGGCTGGGCACAGTGGTTTATGCCTATAATCCTACCACTGTGGGAGACTGAGGTGGGAAGATCACTTGAGGCCAGGAGTTCGAGACATATTCCCTTATGTTCCTTTCACAGTTAATATATTAATAGGCATGATGTGTACTTATAATTCATGGGCATACTTTGAAATAAAAAGAATGTTATGATTTTTTTTTTCCTGAAGTGAAGAATCCAGAAAGCATCAAAAACTTTGATACTATATATAGTGGAGTTCATCATTATGGGTACTCAGTATACTGGAAGTGAACTATGGACAGGAAAGGAAATACTGAGGTATTCGTTGTGGATTTCCATCATCCCATTTATCTGTTCTCCAATTTTCCTGAACTCCCTTTTATCCATTTATCCATCTGATCATCCTACCACTGATTAATCTATTTGCTGTCCACCCATCCTCCCTTCCACCCCTTCGTCCGTCATCCATTTACCCATCTATCCACCCATTCCCTTTGCTAGGGATTGAAGCGGGATTGGGAAGAATGATGTATACTCAACTCTAACCCCAAAGTACAATTTGACAAAATCAACGAGATAAATGTTCTGAGTCTTAGCAGATGAGATCAGAGAGCTGTAAATCTGGGAGGACCTTTCAAGATTGTGACAGTCAACCCTCTCAGTGTATCATGTGGAAGCCATGGCCCATAGGAAATGACTTGCTCAGAGTTACTCATCAAGTTAGTGGGAGAACCAAGGTTGGATTAAAAGAACATTAGAGATGAAATAGATTACTCAGTTTAACTTCTTTTCACAGAAAGGAGAGCAAAGTGCAGAGGTGGGAAGGGACTCGTATCACATCTCTAGTCATTTATCTGGTAGCAAAACTAACATTTGAGCAAAGATCTCCTGGCTTGGTTAGGCTGAGATGTGTTATGCTGTAAAAGGACCAGTGATTCACTCAGGTGAAGGTTATCTTTGGTTTCACTTTTGTCTTTGAATCAACATCCCATCCAATATTTCCCCTAATCAACCACCTCACTTTCCCAATTCCCAAGACACCTTGAGTTCTGGGTAAAACTGGAGTGTACATCCATCTCTTTCTCTGGCAACCCAGCATAATCCTATATGGCCACACTGCCTGCTTACCTTCCAAGGACTACAATTTGCACTCACCCAACCTTGCCCAGCAGCTCAGTCCCACTGCCCATATTTGAGCTGCTCGACCAATATTCCCAGGTAGCACTGCAGCTGGCTGCTGAAGCCAGATCCCAGGCACTGAGGAGATGAAGATCTTGGCTGCTGACACAAGATAAGTGGAGACGTAAACGGTGATTTTCTGGCATGTGAGCCCCTGTTCGTGGATTTCATCATTTAATGGAAGTGCAGTAAATAAAAGCCATTGTCACAATATGCCAAGCAACAGGTCAGGAACATCTGAGCAGCTAGAATTGATAGAAGGGAGCTGAGCGTAACAAATCTCCCCAAATTGCACCCGGCTCCACTTGTATCAGCTCCCAGACTGCATCTCCAAATTATTGTGCAAAGCAATTATTTCTGAGCTGGAGCTTTTGGACAATGAGACATGTGGGTTGGGGTATACTTTCATGGCTTCTTGTTAAATATTTTTTTTTCCACTTTCTGTTAGCATTTGAGCCCTGATTGAATTTTACCTCTACTCCCCTTCAATATATTTCTCCTGACTTTGGAGGCTGAATTCATTCTTCAAGTTCATCAAATGAAACCTCCTCCAGGCAGCCATTCTCCCCACCCCCAGCCCCCACAAGTGTTACAGTTCAAAGCAACACGCTTTTAAATTGAAGTTGAATTTGCATGCAATGAAATGTAAACACTCAAGTGCACATTTCAGTGAGTTTTGACAAATGTATACATTCATGTAACTGAGAACATTTCTATCACTCCAGAAAGTTCCCGAGTAATTCCTTCCAGTCAGTCAGTTTGTAGGCACCCACTGGTTTGATATCTCTAACTATTAATTTTGTCTGTTTTTGACCTGCTATAAATGGATACAAACAGTACAGGAGTCAGCGAACTATGGCCCGTGAGCAGAATATGGCTCATTGCCTGTTTGTATGTCCTGTGAGCAAAGAATGGTGTTTACATTTGTAAATGGTTAGAAAGAAAATCAAAAGAAGAATGATATTTTGTGACCCATAATTATTATATGAAATTTCAGATTCAGTGTTTAAAAATAGTTTTATTGGAACACAGCCACGCTTATTTGTTTACATATTGTCTGCGGTTGCTTTTACTCTATATTGGCAGAGTTGAGTAGTGACAGAGACTGTCTGGTCCCCAAAGCCTAATATATTTACTGTCTGGCCCTTCACTAAAAAAGTTTTGCCTTCTTGATATAGTATTCGTTCTTTTGTTTCTGACATCTTTTCTCAGTCTAATATTTTTGAGAGTCATCTATTGTGTATATGGATGGTTCACACGTGGCCACTTTTAATCCTTTGCCTAGATATTATGTTTTCCTCCTTTGAACTCGTAGAGCAGGAATGGCAAATAGGGTTCACTTTCCCCACCACTGCCTCTCTCTGTGCTCATGGAATTCATTCCTGATTAATCGTGGTCTATTTTCCTGCTGGGCCTGGGCTTGAGCTCAGAACTGGTCTTAATCCAGTGCTCCAAAGCAGTCACTACTAATAGATTGGAGTTGGGTTTGTGTTGAAAGCCATTTACCATCCCTGGCCTAGGAGCATTCTAGTGTAGAGCAAAGATGCAAAGAACTTTGGCATCAAGCCTGGATTTAAATCCCTATGCTGCCACCTACCACCTCTGTGCATTTGGGCAAGTTAGTCTCCTTGAGCTTTAATTTCTCTTCCTAAACAGTGTGAACAACCAACCTCATTGGTTTGTTGTGAGCATAAAAAGAAACATGGATATAAAATGCCTTGTTCAGTCTCTGGCACATATTAGGTACAAAATAAATGTCTCTGCAGATCAACTTGTTCTGTTTTCCCAAACCTGCTGTCCCTCCTGGTTCTTGAACTCAGAATACTGCTAGTCCTCCCCACCTAAAATATCAGAGGCATACTCTGTTCCCTCCATGCACACACATGCCAACCCCATCATCCACTCTTGACTTCACTTTTCTCACTTGGACTCCTGCTACTGGGCACCCTCTACACTTTCTTGACTCCCTCCAAGTCACGTTGACCAACCCAAGTAATAGAATTGTTATTACCTTGCATAGAATTCCCCATCAGCATCCCATTATTCTGAGGACAAAAACCAAGCCTAAAGGGTACTCATGATCTGCCCTGCCTATAGCTCTAGCCTTAAGTTCTATCACTCTCTCTTGCTCCCAGCACTCCAGCCACATCAACCTTGACCTCTATTCTCCCTGTGAACCACATCTTCCCTCCCTTGGTCATTTACACATTCTTTCTTGTGACCAGAACACTATCCTTATTTTTACCCTCTCTACCTCGTTCATTCTTTTCTTAAAATTTACTTTTTACTTAAGAAATAATTCACATACCATAAAATTCACCTGTTAAAGGTGTAAAATTTAGTGGTTTTTCATACAATTATGAACTTGTTGTATTAGTCGGTTCACACATTACTCTAAAGAAATACTGGAGACTGGGTAATTTATTAAAAAAAGAGGTTTAATTGGCTTATGGTTCTGCAGGCTGTGCAGGAAGCATGGTGGCATCTGCTTCTGGGGAGGTATCAGGGAGCTTTTGCTCATGGTGGAAGGCAAAGCAAGAGCAGTCTTCTTAATATGACAAAAGCAGGAGCAAGAGAGAGAATGGGGAGGTGCCACACACTTTTAGGCGATCATATCTCACAAGAACTCAGTCACTATCTTGAGGGCGGTACCAAGTGGATGGCACTAAACCATTCATGAGAAATCCACCCCCATGTTTCTGTGACCTCCCACCAGGCCCACCTCCAACACTGGGGGTTGTATTTCAACATGAGATACATGTTGGAATGTATCTCATATTGGATGAGGCAAATATCCAAGCCATATCACTTGTGCCACTATCACCATTATCTACTTCCAGACCATTTCATGACTTCCAAAGAAACCCCATAACCATTAGCAGTCACTCCTCTTTTCCACCTGCTGCAACCACTAATCTATTTTCTGTCTCTTCAAGTTTGCCTATTCTGGACATTTCATATAAATGAAATAATACAGTATGTGGTCTTTTGTGACCTTCTTTCACCTAGAAATGTTTTCAAAGCTCATCCATATTGAAACATCTATCAGCACTTTATTTCTTTTTATCAACCATATGGATAGACTACATTTTATTTATCCATGAATCAGTTGACGGACATTTGGAATGCTTCCATCCACTTTTTGGTTATTGTGAATAATGCCTCTATAAACATTTGTGTACAAGTTTTGCATGGACATAGGTTTTTATTTTCCTTGGGTATATACCTAAGAGTGGAACTGCTGGGTATATGGTAATTCTGTTTAAGTTTCTGAGGAACTGCCAAGGGGTTTTTCAAAGTGACTGCACCATGTTACTTTTCCATCAGCTACTAGGTTTCCACTTGCTCCAGATCCTCACCAATACTTGCTAATGTCTGTCTTTACCCTAGTGGGATGAAGTGGTACCTCATTTGCCTAGTTCATGCCTACTTATCCTTCAGACCCACATCATATATCACTTCAGTCAAAGAAGATGTACCCAGCAGCCCCCACCCCTGACCAGAGCAGGTTATCTTTTTTTTTTTTTTTTTTTTTTTTTTTGAGACGGAGTCTCGCTCTGTCGCCCATGCTGGAGTGCAGTGGCGCAATCTCGGCTCACTGCAAGCTCCGCCTCCCGGGTTCACGCCATTCTCCTGCCTCAGCCTCTCCGAGTAGCTGGGACTACAGGCGCCCGCCACCACGCCCGGCTAAATTTTTTTTGTATTTTTATTAGAGACGGGGTTTCACCGTGGTCTCGATCTCCTGACCTCGTGATCCGCCCGCCTCGGCCTCCCAAAGTGCTGGGATTACAGGCATGAGCTACCGTGCCTGGCCTGGTCATCATTCTTTTATAGCATCCTGTGATCTCTTTCTCCAGAGAACTTATCATGCTTTGTGAGTTATACATTTATTTTTATGATGCTCGATTACTATGTGACCCCCACACTCAACTCTAAGCTCAAGGAAGGTAGAACCCTTCTATTGTATTTTCAGATTCCAGCACGGTGCCTTGCCTGAAGTAAATACTGTGGAGTAAAAACATAAATGGATCCCTTCATCTTTTTCAGAGACCACCTTCTCCTGCCATGTCCTCTCATGTCCTGTTGTTTCTCATTCTCTAATACCTTTCACGTTAGCGTCTCATGTTTTTCTCCTGATTCTTGCCTTGATTCTTCTTATCCATCTTCTACAGAGTTGTCAGAACGATCTTTGTAAAGTACTATTTTAAAAAACATGCCACTCCCTCCCCTTCACCCAGAAAATATCCATAGCTATCTATTATATTCCAAATAAAGTACAAACTTTTCAGCCATGTTAATGGAAATTCCCCAAGGCAATAAGTCCTATCATCCAGCTCTGATAAAATATACAGATGAGAGAACAATTATGGAACTTTCTTCTTATTTTATCTTCTTTTGAATTTTCTCTCTCGTTTTAAGTAATGTGGCGTACATCTCAGTGCTTCTAATGATCTACATGCTCCTGGAGGACAGGATAGCATCTTATTCATCCTTGGACACCCTACCATGCATCACAAATGCCTGGTTTGAAGAAAATTCAGTAAATGTTTGTTTACTTCAATTACATTTTATTATTCCTCCCAAGAGAAACATTTACACTGCTAACGGAGGCCTTCAAAGGCTTAACTGGAAGGATTAATGGTGGAGTTCCAGTCATCTAAGGCAGGATGATTAGAAAGCGATTTTTGGAGCCAGCCAGTCACCATCACCTCACCTTGTCAAGGCTGCCTCTTCTACATAAACCTGGGGCTAGTTCTCCCTGAGTCAGTGGGTGGTAGTTTAGTAACTCTCTTCACCAGCTGAAATGAACACCGGGTCCCTTTGCTCCTGCAAGGGGCATCTTGCCTCACAAGCCTTTTTCGCTGCCTACCCCCGGCTCTAGACTTTTGTGGTGGGGAAGCATATCAAATTCTTTATTTCAGATGACAGCAGTTTGACTCAAAGACTGCATTAATCTCTCCTCACATGGATATAAAGAAGTACTCCAAAGGCTGGGTAATTCATAAAGAAAAGAGGTTTAATTGTCTTACAGGTCTGCATGCTTTACAGGAAATATAGCAGCTTCTGCTTCTGGGGAGTCCTCTAGAAGCTTCCAATCATGGTGGAAGGCGAAGAGGGAGCACGATGTCTCACATGGCAGGAGTAGGGGCAAGAGAGAGCAAAGGAGGAGGTGGTGCATACTTTTAAACAACCAGATCTTCTAAGAACCAAGGGGATGATGCTAAACCATTCATGAAGGATCCATCCCAAGAATCCAATCACTTCCCACTAGGCTCCGCCTCCAACATTGAGGATTACAATTGAAGAGATTCGGGTGGGGACACAGATCCAAAATATATCTAAGACATATTTACTTTTCCCCTTGATGAGTAGGAAGGACCCAAAAGTACTCAGAGAATTTGGGAGGAATAAAGTATGGAGAAGGTTTCCAGAGGTTCTTGAACACTGCCTGGTGGGTCAAGGACAGAGCAGAAACTTGAACCCCTAGTTTTGAGACACAGTCTGGTTTTCTCTCACCTTTTCCCAAGAAGGGGGCAGCGGATATGTGTTTGTTGAAAAGGAGGAAAGGGAACAACTGATGTTTGTAATGTCTCCCTGAGAATGGTGGTGTCCTCACACTGCAAATAAGGAGTCAAAGGCTCAGTGTGGAAAAGCAACTTGGCCGAGGCCACAGGCCAGCCAGGGGCAGAGATAGCATCCTGAACAAGACCACCACAACACATTATTCCCAAGTATTGTGTCATATAAAGTTTCCCTGCTATCCAGTGGAAATCTGCCTGTATAACATGGACACCCAAAGATCTAGACCTTGAAGATGGTGGAAACACTCTGGACTAGGTACCAGGAGCCCTAGATCTACTCCCTGACCCCATTCTGTGATGCTGGACAGGTCTCTTCTTCTGTCTTTGTCTGCTCTCCCAGCTGAGAAATGATGATGTGAACCTACCTGCCAAGCCTTTTCTTGTTCTCATCACCTGTGGAAATGAATTTCATTGTTTAATTTATGCTTTTCAAAATTACAGAAATAATATATAAAGCCATCCCTTTTATAAGGGATTTTGTTGCATTTATATTTTTATAAAAGGGATGGCTTTATATAGTACCTTTCTGCATCCAATATCTCACTTTCCTACCCAGAGACTATCACTGGTAACGGGTGTTTATTCTTCTCACTTGTTTTTCTCTTTAATTATAGCCACATGTATGGATAAATCCAAATATGCATCTGTCTTTTCCCCCAATACAGAATCATTGCTCTATTATTTTGACACTTGTATGTGTATCTTTGTTTTTTACTTTAAAATGATTGGAAATCTTTCAATATCAGACCATTTGGATCCATCTCATTATTTGTAATGACATTATTCTGTAGTATTGATTACTATAATTTATTTCCTATTGCTATATTCCTATTGATGGACATTTATGTTATTAAAAGTGTGCTACAGTGAACTTTTTTGTGTATATATTATATATACATATTTATATATAGCTTCTTGCCATGTGCATTTCTGTAAGTTAGTTACTCAGCAGCAGTATTATGAGGTAAAAAATATGGACTTTTTAATTTTCATAGATATTGCTGAAATGCCCTCTTAAAAAGCTATCCTAATTTACACTCAGAGAGTCAAGGTGTAATTTTAGATATGGCAACAAACGTGTGGGATGTTTATGGGTTCAGGATGCTGTCCATCACCAGTCAAACCACCCTCTGCAAGCCATTAGCAATTCTGTTTACAGGTGAGGCGGGTCCTGCCCCAAGGGCCTTCTCTGCCTGGTTTCCTGCAGTTTAGTACCTGCATAGCTTCCAAAACAGGGCTTTAGAAAAGGCTTTGCAGAATGGGGAGGTGGCTTGATTAACCACCTGCCCTGTTCAGAGCCCTGGGCTTCCTGAAACTGTCCCAGTGGATCGCCAAGGGCTGGCCAACAGCTGACTAATAGGGGCTGTGGCATCTGGCCTCTCTCGACTTTCGGCCAAATCCCGAGGAGTTCAAAAGACCTCTCCAGCTCCCTCATCCATTCCTAGCAGAGGCCCACCACTGAACTCCCTGAATAATGCATTACATTTATCCCCTCTTGGTCTGATGGATGGCTGCGTTTTTCCTTTATCCACCTGCCTTCCTTCGTTTGTCTGCCTGGTGTTTCTAAGCTCTCAGCTGTACTTTGAGCATAGGCAAGAGAAGGGAGTAGTTGTTTTTTTTAAAGATTAGTTGCACAGCTAGCGGTCTGTCTTCAAACAGAGGCCAGATGTCTTTGTTTCTTACTCTTAAACCTGAAATCAGGACGGAGGAGAGAAAATAAAAATGCCTACCATTTATTGAGCTCCTATGATGTGCTAGATGCAATGTTGGACATCACACAGGCATTATCTCATTTTTTCTTCCCAAGAAAACAACATAGCCCCGATTTTCCAGTTCAGAAACTGATCCCAGAAATGTGACACAGCCTGGTTATGACTACAGTCAGAAGATCTGGAGTTTGAATCCATATCTAGTCTATTTAGCTCAGGCTTCCCTCCTCCCACAAAGCCTGCTTTGCCTGGCTGCTGAGAAGGAAAAATTTTGCCTTTTGTCACACTTATCAACATTCAGCTAACCCTGAAATATTTCTTGGTATTTCATAAAATGCAAAGTGGCAGATCATCTACAACTACTCCCATCAACCCAGAGAATCACCAAATCTGTCTTAAAATCATTCATAAGGATTATTCATTTTGAATTGGCTATTTATCCATTTGAAAGTGCCAAATGGTTTATCTGTCTGACATTTTCCTGGAGGCCATATACTATGGGAAGGGGAGAAAATGGACTTCGATATTATACTAGTTTGGGTTCAGATTCCTATCTTGCCACTTACACATGTCCCGAAGTACTCGCTTTACCTCTATGAACCTCAACGTCTTCTTTAGCAAAATGAGCTTATTATGGTTTCTACTACAGTGAAGTGTGCTTCTGCCATCCTGTGGTGGGCCCAATAATGGTCTCCCAAAGATGTCCATATCCTAATTTACTAACCGGTGAATATTCTATGGCATATGGAAAAAGGGACTTTGTAGATGTGATTAGGTTAAAGATCTTGGGATGAAAAAATTATACTGGATTATCTAGGTGGGCCCTATGTAATCACAGGGTCCTTAAAAAAATCAGGCAGTGGCATTAGACTCAGCGAAGGGGATGTGAAGATAGACACACAGAGAGACTTGAGGGCTTTGAAGTGGGAGGAAGGTGCCAGGAGGCAGGGAATGAAACTCTAGGAGCTGGAAAAGGCAAGGAAAGAGGCTATCCCTAAAAGCCTCCAGAAAGGAATGCAGCCCTGCTGACACCTTGATTTTGCACCACAAAAGCCTACTTTGGACTTCTGACCTGCAAAACTGTTTGCACTGTTTTATGCCACTAAGTTTGTGGTCATTCGTTACAGCAGCAATGGGAAACTCACACACATCCTCACTAAGTGGTGGCCTTCTTAAAGTCTGTAGGGCAGATGGACCTTGAGCTTGAATCTCCTGCTTCTGTACTTACAAGCTGTGTTTCACCTTTTTCCTTCTTGAACTTCCATTTCCTCATGTGCAATACATGATTAATGATGACTCTAACAGGATTTATGAAGACTGTGTAAGATCATGTGTTAAACAAAATTCCTGGCACAAAATAGATGCTTGCTCGTGGAAGTTGTTATTTTCCTTGACGTATGGCTGTGAACTGGTGGTACAGATATTGGTTGTGGAAGGCTTTGGTGAGCTTTGTGTAGTCAAATGGAGAAAACATGGGCTTTTGTGCCAGAGAGATAGAGTTTTGAGTGCTGGCCTGTGGTATTTGTTAACTCTTTGACCCTTGGAGAATAAACTTGAACTTTTGTGAAGGATGATGACCTTCCAAACACAAATGCAGGCAAGGTTAAATGAATATACCATGCAAACTCTGGCCCAGACATTTCCCTCCAGACTGAGCGCTAGAGGGCAGGCCAAGGACTCTTCCCTTGTCCATCTCTCTGTCCTTACAAACTAACACAGTGTGTGGTGCATACATGTAAAGGGGGATGTTTCTTGCTGAAACTGAACGTGATGGGAGGGAATTTGATCTAGTACTGAGTAAACCCCAGTCTAGGTAAGGATTTGGGATTAGGGAAATCCAGAGGAAGAAGGATTGGTTCTAAAGATGATCTTGGTGCCTGGGTCAACTGGAAAAAGACAGGGTGGGGGAACCACAGAAGCTGAGCAGGACCTGAAATGACAAGTCTTCAATTCTGGGTTGACAGTATTTGGGTTGTCCAGATAGTCAGGCTTCTGGTCAACCTGGATTCTTTCTCCTTCATGCAATGCCTACAGCTCCTCTTTTCCTTTGGTAGGTGCTCCTGGTGAGAAACAAGCCCTTATTTGTACCTTACTTCTGTTAACCCCAGGACTCAAAATGAGGCTTTATTCAGCAAGACTATACCTCGCCCAGTCCTGCTGCATTGTCAACTTGCCAGCAGGATTAATAAAATGACATTGCGAGGGGCTTTGAGCTCTACCAGACTTGGTGCCTTCTTTTGTATTTGAATTATTTCCATCATTATTCTTTGTTTACTGCCTTTGAGTTAATTTTCAAGCCTTGCAGCTATGCAGCCTCTCCCAGTCCATTTGAATTAATTTTGTGAGAAACATTTTTGAGTTATTGTGGTCCAGATTAAGTCATCTTGTGATCTTTTCATCCATTGTCTTTGTAATTCTATTGAAAAGCTCTCACGTTTTCGGGCTGTGATCTGTGCTTTTTTTTTTTTTTTTTTTTTTAACCCTGCCCTTACGCAGCCTCATAATTCTTTTGTTTTCCTGGGTTGTGTCCAATTTGTTAATCCTTGTTATAGAAGAGCAATAAAAATGGCAAGACATGGGTCCTGCCAGCATGAGGCAGAGACTGGGGTGAATCTCAGCTCGAGCAATGATTAGTGGCTGTCTTGGACGATTTGCTTCCCCATCCTAAGCCCTGCTTCCTAGTCTGGAAAATGGGAAGAAGCCAGGGCTGGCTTAAGAATGGATGATTGAATGGGTTGCTATATCTGAAAATACCTGCCACATAACAGTTGCAAGTATTTCCCCCACTTTCTTCATTCTTAAAGCTTCTATTTCATGTATTTTTCTCCTTCTGTCTAAAAGATCAATATGACATTTGATGTTGTAAAAAATTTAAGTGTATGTTCTGCTGCTATTCTTCGGTGACTTTTCAGAAATAATCATTAAGTGCTTCAGTAACTCTATTAGCTCTTCCCTGGAACACCTTAGGATACGTGCTGTCCAACCTGCTAATTTGTGTTTTCCTCCAAATCCCTAAGTACTTCCTTAACTGCTTTCTGTCATAGATGCTTCTGTGAGATCTTAATTACTTCCTAATTGTCCACATTTCTTTTCCTTTTCTTTTCTTTTCTTTTCTTTTTCTGGCAAAATACAGATCATAAAAGATCTTTGCCACCTTCGAATTATCACTAATTTCCTTTCTTCCTCATTATGAAGGCAGGAATATGTTCCAGTTTGCCATCTGATTTCCCACCTGGGTTCCTTCTATGAACTCTTGATAATCTCTGCATCTCTATAATCACATTTCCCCTTCAAAAGAGGCCTTTCTGAATGGATGTTCCTCACATTACAAGAGCATATTTCACTGGTCTGCATCCCTTAGTTTGACCTTGAAGTTTTCTACTACAATGGATAATAGTTTACTGGTATCTGTTAAATACAAGGCGCCCTGGGAGGTACCAGGGAAGCCAAAATAAAGATAACCCTTTCCTTGGCTTAAGCACCTCACACAGATAAACATGTTCTCAAATAACGAATAATAAAATGTCATTAAAAAGCATCTTAGCAGCCAGTGGAACACAAGCAAGACTTACGGAGTTTGAGCAGGTGGGTATCACGAAAATCTATAGAAGTCTTTTAAGGAGTTTGTTTATAAGCCATAATTTCTGCATCTGTAAATAGAATAATTAACACTGACTTTTCAGTATGGGCATAAAATTAGATAAATTTTAAATGCGTGGCTCATACTTAGCCCTCAATAATAATGAGTGTGTTTCTCTAATAACAGTGGTGCCAATGACAGCAATGAACCTTTCCCCATGCTCACTTTCAGGTGGCAGATCAGGGAGCACCATCATCCCCAATGTAGAAAGGAGAAAACTGAGTCTCAGAGAAGTTCAGTGACTTACCAGACATGATGGTACATCTAAGAAGTGTTAGAACCATGAGAATCAAGTAGAAATATTCCGGTTCCAAATCCAAGTTTTTGTTTTGTTCCTCTTTGTTCCAGTGTGCTTACAAACAAGAATCTGCTTGAGGAATTTGCAAAGGATTCCTCCCTGCAGCCAACACCATCCAGGAGTTAGCAGGGAAAACATGACGAGCTGCAAACCCTGAGGGTTTGGTGCACAGATTAGCCAGAACATATTTTAAAAATTTTAAATCTATTAATAATAGATAAAATTAATTCGGTATCATGTATTCAGTACCTGCTATGTGCCAGGCATTTTATTGTATTATCATCTCATTTAATTCTTGTAACATTTTGAATTACGTACTGTTATCATATCCAGTTTGCAGATGAAAAGAAACCGAGGCTCAGTGAGATGAAGTGAGTTACCTAAATATACATAGCTAATAGGTAGCAGCACTAGCATTTGAAGCCTTACAATTCAGGATTCTAGCTTGTGATTATGGAAACATCCCTCACCTCTCAAACGGCCATATGAATGGGGTCCAGGAGTGCAGATCTAGCCATCGCATCAGAAGGTTTGGTAAGACTTGCTAACTAGTACCAATATCTGACTGATCACTGACTTAGGCTCCCTCTTCCTTCTTCACCCTCTGGGGGAAGATTCAATGAGCCAGTAAATGATCAAAAGGCATTGGAAAGAGAAAGGAAGAGGCAGGCACAGGGCTAATGTGCCAAGGACATAATCACCCCTTGAGTTATTGCATTGACTGGATGCTAATGTGCCCACACTGGCCTCGGGGACTGCAGCCGGGCCTCTTACAGCTTCTATATTGAGGATGCTCAACAAGGCACTGGAAATATCAGTATCTACTTTGCCAAGTAGTGTTAAAGATTCCCCGCAAACCCTACTCAGTCAGGACCAGTCTACCACCTCTCACAAATGAGGGAAGGGAAGCTCCTTTCAGGTGAATGCTCCTGAAATGCAAGAACTTTGAGACAGGTATGCAAGGCAGACGAAGAGCCCTGCCTGGGTGTAGGAGATCATCACTGGCTCTCTGAATGAAACTGTGTGAAAGGTGGCAGGTGGGGTTTCTTCTCTCTGAGTCTCAGTTATTTCCTCTATAGAATGAGAAAATTACACTCTATAGGAGCCTCCTTAATTTAGCATCCTAAATCCACTGATGATCCATCAGTGCTTTGACATCTAGCAATAATAACAATTTTATGAAATGCTTTCCATCTTTCAGACACTAAGTGCTTTAGGTATTATTAATCCTCACAACAACCCTATGAGATGAGATGTGACTCTATTCTGACTTTACAGATCAAGAAATTGAGGCACAAGGAGATTCTGAGCCTTGCTGAAGGACACACAACTATTGGGGGGAAGATGGGATTCAAATCCACGTTATCCAGCTACTAAGTTTGCGTTTTTAACTTCCTTGGAAACATTTCTTGGAAACATTGCTCCCCAACTGGTTCTCAGCAGGTGAGAGGACACTTTTACAGGAATAGCACTAAGGGAATTTGAGGCGCTGCTATTTTTGTTCAAGTTTTGCTTGGATTAGGGAGGCAAGGCAGGGAGGGATGTTACCATATTAAAAATACATAGACCCTTTTAGTTTTTATGTTGGGATGAGTTTGACTTGGAATGAAAAATCCCCAGTTGTGTGTGGTATATCCAATTGGATTTAGTCTTGGCCTTCCCTCGGGATTGTTATGGGTATTTGATAATGTAGGCACATCCAGCTAGGTTTAGTCTTGGCTCTCTGTTGGGATTGTCTTGGCCCTCTGTTGGGATTTGATGATGTAGGGACATCCAGCTGGGTTTAATCTTGGCCCTTCTTTGAGACTGTTGGAGCTATTTGATAAGGTAGGGACATCCAGCTGGATTTAGTCTTGGCCTTCCCTTGGGATTGTTGTGGTTATTTAATAATGTAGGGACATCCAACTGGGTTTAGTTTTTGCCCTCCCTTGGGATTGTTGGGGGCATTTGATAATGTAGAATTTAAGCTTAGGCTAGGAGTTGTGGCTCATGCCTATATCCCAGCTACACGGGAGGCAGAGGTGGGAGGATGACTTGATCTCAGGGGTGTGAGGCTGCAATGAGTGAGCTATGATCCCATCACTGCACTCCAGCCTGGCCAACAGAGCAAGACTCTGTCTCTAGGGGGGAAAAAAAAAGAGTTTGGCATGTGGGGGATTAAAGGTTAAAGGGACCTGAATTTAATTTCTGGACACTTATTAGCTGCCTGATCTTAAGCAGATTACTTAATCACTCTGACTCATTTTCTTATTTATATTTAATAAAATAGGAACTATAATGGTACCTACTTTAAAAAGGTTTTGTGAGTATCAAATGACTGAATTAGGTAAAGTGCTTTCTAAACTGTGACATGTTCTTTGGAAGATTGAAGAAGGCCAGAACATAGATGACGTTTTTGGCCAGCCATTTCGTTTTCAGATACTTCTTTCTCCCAGTACCACCCCGAGGACTCAACAACAGCTTAGAGGCCTTGTGCCTTTGGTGTTCGCCGAGGCATTGCTGGGCCAAGGAGAAACAGTGTGATTGATTTGCTTTGCATTGACTGTGCATGATGAAAAGTTGCTTTTGTTTTTTGTTGTTTTTTCCCTTTTCTTCTTTAGTCCTGGGAATTATATTTTTCGTAGAGTGTCGTTAGTGGAAAGCACTGAGCCAAATTCCCTCAAATTGAATTTGGCTGTCTGAATTGTCAGTTCTCCATCTTCTCTTTCCCCGCCCTCATCTACCCCAAAGGAGGAGCCTCCACATTTATATTCATAATCACTTGTGGGCTTCCAAGTGGGGTTAATAAAAGGGTGGCAGTGTGGAGCGAGGCGGGTAATATACCTGGACTTAGGGCCAACCTGTAGCTTCCCGCTCATCGCTTGTCAACTAGTGTGCCATGACAAATATGCATTTTTTTAATGTAATAAAGAGGCAGCCTGGGCCTGTGGATCCCCCAAAAGACCAGAAGTTGGAAGGATGTGGATGGGGTTCTGCCTCTAATGCTTAACAGTGTGTGCCCTTAGGGAAATCAGTTCTCTTGTTAAAGCTTCTGCATCCCAGTTTATTAACAGGAAAAGTACCAAATGATCTTCCTGCCTCAGAAGAAGAACCTATAAGACTTCATTCACTTACTCATGTGTTCATTTATTCTTTTAGCAAGTATTCATCAAGTGCCTACAGTGTCCCAGGGACTGTGCTTGGTAGTGAGATTATAACTCTGAACAGGATATAGTTTCTGCCTTCAAAGAGTGTTTAGTCTAAAAGAATGACAGATAATAGATAGTAGACAGATGACTTTAAGATCACATAAAATGTCATACTTACAGCAAAAATAGCCTGGACTGTGGGGTCAGGCAGGCAGGGTCTATTGTGGGATCTTGGGCAGGCTATTTGACCTGTAGGAGCCTCAGTTTTCTACCATATGAAATGGGTATTGTAACCTCCTTGCAGGGTTATTGTAAAGAGTAGAGATACTGTGTTTGCTGTTCACTGAATGGTGCCTGGCCCCTGAAAAGCACACAATAAATGGTAGCTATTATTATTAATAATGATAATAATAGATGGAAAAGCACTTTTAAGCTACAAAACTACACAAATATAATGAATCATTATAATCACGTTACATGGAGGCTTATTTCCCAAGAGGTTCCGAGAGCAATCAGGATCACTGGTGCCTAGGAAAAGAAAATAATATAATTAACAACAAGTAGAAGAGCTTTACATTTGAATAGCACTCTTCCAGGTTTAACAAATAGCCATGATGGGGAAAAACACTTAGAGAATTTATTAATCCAGGCTGGACTGTGCTTTTGTTGGCAAGTATTATCTTGTGTTTGTTGTAAGATTTTCTATCTTCATTAGCAACACTTTAGTTTCCCTTAAGTAAATGATGATTTAGATCAATTTACCCCATTTTACTTGACCTAAGTTCAAGCAGAACTATTCTGTGCCGACACCTGCAATCAAGGTTCAGGGCGTTCCTTAAGCTTATAAATGATTATTCTTTGTACTGTGTTAAATGCACAGTAATCCTTTGTCAGTGGGGACTTGGCCAACTGTGGCTTTGTGATAATGGGATTTTATATTTATAAACCAACATGTTAAAAATGTATGTTATTTTTACATATGAGTTTTTCAGATCAGTTCTTCTAAACAGCACATGACAATTGTTATTCTGGTCCCCTGGAACCTTAAGTGAGTTCTAATGAATAGTACAGAAAAAAAGCTGTTTACCTTCACCTTTCAGTACAAGATCAGGATACTGTCTCTCACCCCTGTGTGTTAACTCAGTGATAATGGAAAAACTCACCTGTTACACACATTGGAAAAATTAAGAAGGGAGATGGAAAGTATAATTCTATGCTTATCCTACTCAAACACAGCAGATTAGTTTGTTCTTTAAACTTTAAAATTAGATACAGATTTTGTAATGGAAAATGGGTATGATCATTTTCTTCAGCAGTTTTCAATACCATGGCAATGTTTCTGGAATATTCTTTTTGTGTTTTTGTTCCAATGGATAACTTCTTTTGTTTGTATTGAATATAAGATTAAATTGTGAATGTGTGTGTGTGTGGATGCGCATGTGTGCGCATGTGCATCCATACCCACTGGTATATTTCCAAAACCCCCCTATTTGATAAGACTTCTAGATCTCTGGAAGCTATTTTTGTTACTGTGCTTTTTCAAGGGTGATGAAGAATTGCTACATAAACATTACACTAGTTTTGTGAATCCCTTATCCTTAGTTGCTGCTTAACGCCTGCTGACTTGCGGATCGTTAGCTGCCAAAACATCATCTTCTATTCACGCTTACTTTTCTGGTGGTCAGGCTGGGACCTGGGATTGGCATTCTATTTACAAGCAAGAAACTAAGGAGCTGCAAATGGAAGTTGTTTGTGAAAAGAGCACATACTCCATACCATGGAGTGGAATATTGTACAGAACTCATATGGTAATAAGACAGGGCATTGCAGAGGTAACTCATGCAAATGAACAGGGGCTGACCTAAAGTCCCTCCTTCCTCCAGGTTTCTATGATTCTAAATGAAGCTAAAAATAACACTGTGTTAGAGGTAGCCAAGTTCTATATGTCTGAGAAGCAAAAGCCTTAGTGATTTTATAGATAAATATCTCTGCAAACCTGATTAAGTCACGTAATAATTACAAGAGTTTAGAAAGCATCCATCCTAGCTCAGGAACTGTATTAGACCCTGGGGAGGCAGCTGTGGCCACAGACAGAGCACCTCACTGGTTAGGAGCTTACCATCTAAAGGGAAGGCAGGCAATGAAGAAGGAACTCATATGTTCGGTGTTTACCATGAGCAGGGACTTCTGCAAAAGCTTCACACACACACACACACACACACCCTTATCTTTACCATGACCCTGAAAGGATCATGAAAATGTCCCTTCTTTACAGAGAACACATTTGAAGTATAGAGGTATTAGTAAATAGCAAATGGTCACAGAGCTGGTAAGTGGCAGAGCCAGCATGAGAGCCCAGGTCTAGCTGTTGCCCCATAGCTCATGCTCTCCACTCGTCACTGTATTCCCTTTTCTGTCACTTAATTGCTATAGACTTCAAGCTTGCCACCTGTGAAGTCGGTGGTCTTGCTGTTACAAGGAATCACTGAGAGAATCCTGCACAATAGTATGCCTTGTTTTTGTTGTAGTTCACTTCTGTTGACTATTGTTGCCACCAAACAGCACAATAGCAAGTCTATTTAAGACAGCCTCTATTCTGCTGTGAGAATGTCCTTAGCAGAGTGCTCACTGAAAAAGAAGATGGAATGGCCAGGCACGGTGGCTCACACTTGTAGTCCTAGAACTTTGAGAGACTGAGGGAGGTGGATCACAAGGTCAGGAGTTTGAGATCAGCCTGACCAACATGGTGAAACCCCGTCTCTACTAAAAATACAAAAATTAGCTGGGCGTGGTGGTGCGCACCTGTAGTCCCAGCTACTCAAGAGGCTGAGGCAGGAGAATCGCTTGAACCCAGGAGGTGGAGGTTGCAGTGAGACAAGATTACACCACCGTGCTCCAGCCTGGGAGACAGAGTGAGACTCCGTCTCAAAAAAAAAAAAAAAAAGATGAAGTAGACGCTATTTGTGGTTCAGAGCAGGTGTTTCCAGAGAGCTACAGTTGCTGGAGCAGGGCGGCACAATGGGCAGCCTTGGAGGGTACAGGAACTCAGACACCAATATTGAGGTCATGAGATGGCTCAGGAGTCTAATCCGGAAGATGCAGGAAAAATCGGATACTCATATTACAATAAGGGCTCATTCCTGCGTTCTCAGAGGAGTTAGAGAGAGGGGGGGAATTCTTATGAAAAGATCATGGTCAGGGAATGAAAAGACTTAAATTTTTGTCCCAGATCTACATCGACGAGCTGTGTAACCTTGGAGAAAGTCCCATTAACCTTTCGGGACCTCACTTCCCTTCTGTATAAAACAGGGATGCCAATTTCTGCTCTGCTTCCTACACAGGGTTGATGAGAGCATCAAAGGAGAGAATAGAGGCAAAAAGGGATATCTGTACATTGGAAAGTGCCCCATGCACTTTAATATTATTTATTAAATTATTAATATTTATCATTAACATTGTCAGCTTGTCATTGCCATTGTCAGTGTGATTATTGAGTGTATTAATTGGGACATCTACTGAGCTGACTGGCTTGACTCCTGGAAGTCATCGGTTTTGGAAATCTTTATCTGTGCATTTATTAAATAAACATGCAGTGAGTGCCTCCAGTATGTAGGAGTGGTTCTAGGTTTTGCAAGATGAGTGAGACAAGGCCTCTGCTCTCAAGGAGTTTACAAGGAGAAATGAGCAGAGGCCTTGGATAATGGCAGAACAGGATGAGTTATGTAATGTGTCAGGAGCACAGAGCAAACAGAATGCTATGTTAACTTGTCACATTCTGTGATGGTGAATCCGCTCCTTGGAAAGAGCTGGGAAGGAGCTCGTAGAGCATCACCTACAAACAGCAATAAGAGAAGTGGCCTGCCTAAGATACTTCCAAACCCCTAGGCCAGTGCCTTTCCACTATCCAATACAAGCTGCCTTCACCCTTGGCAAATCTCAGATGCTCTTGGGGCCTTGCCACATCATCAGAACATGTGGACTTTCATGGGAGGATCTGTTGGCCAACCTGTTAGTATTGCTTTGTCAAATATTTCTGATTCCTCTCCTTTATGGGTACATGCTTTGGTTGCACTTCCTGGTCTATTTTTACTTGGATGGCTGACATAACTGTGAGTAGAAGTGGTGAATTCCACTCATGGACCAGAGCATTTACCTGTCAAGGAAAGGATCTCCAGAGCCCTTTCTTTTTTCCCTCTCACATGGAGTTTGGCAATGTTTCAGATATTGGCTGCCCAATCAGCCTGGGTCATTTTGAGACAATGAGGAGCTGAGACACCCTGCCAACCTGGAATGAACATATAGCATGAGTGAAACCTGAGATGTGGAAGTTGTAATTGAAGCATACTCTAATGCCTTCTTTCTTTCTCCTTCCTTCCTTCCTATCTTTCTTTTTGTTTGTTTTTTGTTTTCTTTTTGTTTGTTTGTTTTTGTCTGAGACTGGGTTTTGCTCCAGTGCCCAGGCTGGAGTGCAGTGGAGCAATGTTGGCTTATTGCAACCTCTACCTCCAGGGTTCAAGCAATCCTTTCTCAGCCTCCTGAGTAGCTGGAACTATGGGTGCATGCCATCATGCATGGCTGATTGTGTGTGTGTGTGTGTGCGTGTGTGCGCGCACATGTGTGTTTTTGTAGAGATGGAGTCTCACTGTGTTGCTTAGGCTAGTCTCAAACTCCTGAGCTCAAGTGATCCGCCCATCTTGGCCTTCCAAAGTGCTGGGATTACAGGCATAAGCCACCATGCCTGGCTGTTTTCTTATTTATTTACTTACTGTGCCTCTTTTTTATTTATTGTGTCTCATTATAGAATGCAGTGTGGAGGTCCATGGTTCCTGATAGACTTTGTAACCTAAGTTTAAGCCCAGATGCTTCTATAAGTATAGGATGCTTTTCTCAGGGTTATAAACTGGCATCTCTTCGTTTCTATAGCTGCCAGACCTTTGTGTCCTGAGCCTCACTTGCCTCCTATGCCGCAACTGCATTTTAAACCCCACTCTTCAGCTGTTTATCTTCCTCAGTAATCCTTTGTGGTGTACCTCATCAACTGCATTTTGGAAAACTAAGTAAATCATGCCTGCTTTTTATTTCGTACTTGATTAAACTTGTCAGAGAATTCAGGCAAGTTCAAAAGGCTCGTATTTTTCTTTGCTCACAGAAAGACTCACCTGGCCCATTTCTTTCTTTAACCTTACATCTGCAGTGGCAAACAGAGGTTGGCAAAATATAGCCCAATGCTTGAAAAACAAGCCCTTCAGGATGAGTTCTAAGAGTCAGTCTTTATTGGGTTGATGCTTGGGGAGAGATATTAATCTGCTTGGCTAAGACCTTGGACAAGTCACTATCTCCCTGGTCTTTAGTTTTCTAAGTTATCAGAGGGGGAAGTTGGACTAAATGAATTTACTCTTCTGAAATTATTGGATACCTACTCTGTGGGGTCTTATAGAGGGAATATATGTGGGTCATGCCATCTTCAATCATATGGCTTAAAGGCTAGTGGAGGGGAATAGAGAAGACAAGATGTCAGTTACTGTGAATATGACTCAGAAAATGTTAACTGTTAGGAACCATTCCCAACTATCATGCTACTAATGGATTTAATCCACGTTTAGACAGGTGGATACAAAACAAAACAGCCCATGCTTGTGGATGAGGAAACTGAGGTTCCATAAAGAATTCCTATGCACTATGCAATCCTAGTAGGTCAAGGGAAAAGATAGATGTCTGCCGGTGGCTGAGGCATGACTGCATGAAATAAGGATGGATGGCTGGTGATACGAGGTCTTTAATGCCAAGGTTCAACTTACCTGTCCCACTTCTCTACATCATGATAACAGACCTGTTTTATGTAGCCTTGTCCCCTTTTGACTCCTCCTAATCTCTGTATCTTCAAATCCTGCCCATACTTTTAAGCCTATTAAATATACCACCTTCTCTGAGGCCCTTAACTGTAACCAAAAATGGCCTATCTGCTGATCTTTCACAGCATGCTCTGCTGGCATTTCATACATGTTCTCCTCTGTATTGCAATCACGGCTGCTTGTGTCTCCATAAAGGGAGGTGGGAGGTTAGAATGGAGTTAGTCCTAGATTCTTATTTCTCTTCCACCATAAACATGCTGTGCTACCTTGAACAATTTTCATATTTCTTCTGCACTTTGTTTTACTTATAGAATGGGACTAATGATGCCAATTTGCAGGGCCGTTGAGAGAACGAAATGAGATAATGTGTGTAAAGTATTTGTTTTATTTCTCTTTCTGTAAAGGCTTCCTTCACTACACACTCCCCTCAGACCCAGTATAACTTGTATAAGTAGGTGACTAACAGATGCTTGATGAATGAACGTGCACATGGACCTTCGGTGTTACATCAGTCAGGGTCCTGGCAAGAAACAGATGGCTTCCTTCTGAACATACTCAGAAGAAGTACCAGTAGAGCATTTAATGAAGGGTGTGGGCAGGGCTAAGGGAATGCACCCGGGGCAATGAGGCATTGTAGGCTGGCATCAGGGGTATTTTGGTCATTGCAAAAGCAGGAGAGATCCCCACCCCAAATTTGGTTTGGATATTGAAATTAATGATGGTACACACACACCAAGAGGGTAGGAAGAGGCTTATTAGTTATATAAGTGAAATTTCTAGGGAGCAGAGCAGGCTTCTCACACAATTCCAGAATGACTAGAGAGCCAGGAAAAGAGACTGGTATGGGTTTTTACTGTGGCACGAGAGTGGGGCCGAGTGAGAGTTTCCACACTCAGGCAGGACTTTCATGGTCAGAATCCTCAGCCAACGCCAAAGGAGTGAGCATCCAGGCATTCCTACCAGATTGTCCAGATATGGGGCACAGTGGTGGTGGTGGTAAAGAGAGGAGTGGTGAGACTTAAAAGCTGTTTATAGTCAAACATCAAAACAAGGAATCAGACTTCTCATTACAAGAGGAAGCTCTTGCCATCCTGAAGGAGCCAGGAAAGGGAACATTGATTTGAGAAAGAGGGGCTCCCTTATAGAGACTGGCCATAGGACCCCCCTCACCCACTGTTGAGGCCACAGGTCAGCAGGGATCGAGGGAGGATAATAAATACCCTGACCTATCTCTCCCTTACCTGCCCACTGATCTACCACCAGGGCCTCTCTTTAGCAGAACCCAACTGAAAGCTGAAGGCAAGATAACCTGGATGACATAGGTTTTGATTTTTTCCGGGAGCAAAGAGCACTGCAGAAAATGGTTTGGTATGGGACAGAGCAAATGGAAGATAACAAGCATGGGACCCGTCTCAAAACATACACACAAAAAGGCTGGGCACAGTGGCTCATGCTCGTAATCCCAGCACTTTGGGAGGCCAAGGTAGTTATATCACCTGAGATCAGGAGTTTGAGACCAGCCTGGCCAACATGGCAAAACCCTGTCTCTATTAAAACTGCAAAATTAGCTGGACCTATTGGTGCATGCCTGTAATACCAGCCACTCGGGAGGCTGAGGCAGGAGAATCACCTGAAACCAGGAGGTGGAGGTTGCAGTGAGCAGAGATTGCGCCACTGCACTCCAGCCTTGGGTGACAAGAATGAAACTCCATCTCAAAACAAAACAAACAAAACCAAGCATGGGATAGGAATCAAACAAAATGCAGGATGATCCTAAATCTTAGCCATCATTCACTGTGTACATGCTATCTGCTGGGTGTCATATTAAGTACTTGATATACAATATATATTTTTTTAAATCCTCAAAACAACCTGGGTAGGTACTATTTTTTATATATGAGGAAGCTGAGGTTTAGAGGAGTGAGAATGGTTCTAGAGATTGGTATAGATAAAATTTACACTCAACAGTTAGATTCCAATGCTCATATGCTTTCTATTAGACTATATATTTTCCCTTGGCTTTTTGGGGTCCAGGGAACTGCCGCATGGGAGATATCTGGCACCAGTGAGCTGAGCGCCATTGACATTTCCTGCCAGCTTTCTGCAGAGCCCTCATTCTGGTTTAGGTTTGCCTGCTCTTCATTAAATACTCAATGTGTTGCAACCCTGTAGTAGGTATTTCAACATACGCAGTTTTGTTTTAGGGCAACTCCCTGAGGTGGTGATGGTATCTTCACTTTACAGCTGGGGAAACTGAGTCTATGAGACAATGAAATGACTTGTCCAGGTAACACAGAATTTAATGAGGGTGGAGTTGGAGCTAGGATTCCAAGTCGGCCCTACACGACCCCATGCATGGGAGCGACTTGCTATGCTGGCCGCCTCCCACTTAGGTGAATCCTGTTTCCTTTTGAGAACAAGAAGCGAAGACTCAAAATCAAATCCTTTCCAATCTGCTGGTGGTCTTTGATGTGTATCCAGGGGAAAGCCACCTCTTTTGTCTTTTCACAAATGCTTAGCTGTTTTTTAAAAAATGTTCTCCTTTCCCCTCTAGCCTGACTTGGTGCAACATTTTCCTTGGGTAGAATGTTGGAGCCAAATCCCTGATGGAGGTCACAGGAGTGGCAGCCCGCATTTGTCTCAATCCCCCGAGATGGAGAATTTATTTGTGGTGTCAGGTCTGGGCAAGATTTAGAATAATTCGGGGATTTAAGTCCTGAGGATATGAGAAATAAATAATGTCACCAATTCTACATAAAGGGGCATAATGTGGAAGGGGGGAAAAAAAAACTGTTTCTATTAGAAGCAAAGAAGGGATCCAGAAAAATGCTAAGTCATTCTAAAGCACAGATTTTTAGAGTACAAAAGTATATGCAGAGTTATCTAATATAAGTCCCTCATTTTACAGATGGAGAGACTGGGGATAGAGAGGGGAAGGTCCTTGTCCGTAGTCACACAGAGTGCCACTAGTAAAGCCAGGCCTTGAAATCAGGTTGGCTGCTCAGTTCCAGTGACCCTCAGAACATAGCATGCTCACCATGGAGTCATGAACGTGGAAAGAAACCTCATTAATTCTGGTTATCTGCACAGCTCATACGATATGATATTAGGATGCCTGTTTGTTCAATACTCTCTCCATTAGACCAGCAGCTCCATGAGGGCAGGAATTATCTTCTGCTCATCTCCATGTCCCCAGCACACTTGCTCTTTCCTTGCTTTGGTATAGTTTCCACTTTTTTGCCTGGATCTCTTCTGTTTGTCCTTAAATTCCCACACCATATAACATTTCAAATGAGAGGCCCTCTCTGACTACCAGCTCAGTTAGACACCTGCTGTTGTGTACTCCCATATTCCCTGGACTCTTTCCTGATTTCCTCATTACACTTCACCCTCATTACCTATTTAATTGCCTGTATTACCCACTAAACTATAAGCTATTTGAGAGCAGTGATTGTGACATTCTTGTTTTCCTCTTATTTTTCCAGTAAGTTTGCTGAGCACAGAGCCAAACATATTCAGCAAATGTTTGGTAGATACATGGAAGAAGGAAACCAAGACAGTCCTAACCTCAGAGTATAATCCAAGAATCTCTATGTGCCGGACAGCGGCACACACACTCTAGGGGTCAGAGTCAGTAGGATCTTCATTGGCTTCTACTACTTTATATTTAGCAACCAGTCAAAGCCAACGGGCTTGCATCTACTTTCTCTTATTCTTGGGTTTATTCCTTCTGAGAAAAGCCCATGTTCACTGCCATCTGACTTTTTAACTCCGGCCTCTATATGTTTTCTTCATCAACTTATTCTTGCTTGATCTAGTCATCATTTCTCTCTTTCCCTACTTTCAGGGAAACAGAGGCTCAGAAAAGTAAAGTTACTGATGCAGGCTCACACCACGGCTGAGTGGCCATGTCACAGTTGAATCTGTAATCCCTGACTCCACTCCTTCACCCTGTCTCTGATAGTTAAAGACCTCAGTTCCTGTGTTCTTTCCTCAATGTATAGATGACATTAGAATGACATCCACACTGTGCTGGCTGCTGATCAAAAGACTCCCCATAACCAGACAGGCACCCACAGATTTCAAAAACCATATGGTTCAACAAAGTTAAGGAACAAAGGGCATTTCTTTGCATCTTATTTTGATGGTACTTTCCCTACTGCTGGGACCTACATGGGTACATAGAAGATGCTTAACGATATCTTTTAATTCATAGTAGAATGACTAAAGCCTTATCTCAGCATGCAACAGATACATCTTGAAGACAGCTTTTGCCTTTCTTGAGCCAAAAAGGGAAAATATCAAGTTTATTTGTTACTTTACTTGCCACATCAGTTGTTCCTATTGGAGGGATAACCGTAATTATTCCTTGCATTTACGTTGCGTCATGTCTACAATCTTTTTTTGTTGTTGTTCTTGTTAATCCTCAAAACAACCCATTAAGGTTTAAGCACTTTCCATTTTACCGATGGGGGGAATCTGAGGTTCTCCGTGTGAAGCAACTTGCTCAAGAGCACGGGTTTAGGAAGTTACAGAACAGGAATGAGGACTGGAATGGAATTGTCCAGAGTACAAGTTTGATCCTTTTCACATTAGACACTGTTTTATGTTGAATCTATGCATTGTTTTGCACAGAGAAAAGGGCTCTGAGAGACATGAGAGTCCATCCAGGATTACTCTTAGAGGAATTATATTTAGACCAAATTCAAACCTTGCTTAACCTCCCCCCATTCACAGATGTTGGAGATCGACGTTTCAGGAAGAAGCTTAGTGGGAGGTGAGTTTGGTTGGGTAGACTTTTGCAGAAAGGTGGGATATATGAAGGGAAGTTCTGAAGGATGAATAGAACTTCAAGCAGCAGGGATGGGGAGAGGAATGACAGAATGAGAGAAGCAGAGGTAAGGGATCTGTTTGAGGAGTTTGGAGGGAGGCTGTTGAACAGTTGGATGCAACTGGAGGAGATTGCATTTCTCCAGCAGCCCGTGAGCTTTCTTCGTTTCTCTGCTCTTGGGACTACTAGAGAGCAGATGCTGAGAAAGTCACTTTCAGGCACTGCCTGTCGTAAATTACATGATAATTTGCACACTCCATCTAGATGCCACAAGAGGCTGGTGGTCGACAAGTTTGTGATTAGAAATGGTGCCCAGGGTGATGTAAAGACAATTGCCCCCAGTTTAATGCTGGCCCCTTTTGCATTCAAATGATTGGGAAGGAAATGGAATTTCTCACTGTGCTATCAGGCCCAAAATCAGAGTTTGCAACCTTAGGACTAAGGTATTTGTAATGTTACACTCATGCAGGGGATGGAGCCACACCCTCACCTTGTCCTGTTGCCAGAGATTGAACCTGACAATACCCCATATTTGCTCTGTGGCCTTAGATATGTGTGTGTATGTGTATGTGTGTGTGCGTGTGTGTGTGTGCGTGCGCCTGCACATGTATGCATATGTATTATCTAACCTGTCTGACTTTTACTTTCTCTCCCTCTGGAAATTCTTAGGAATGATGCTTCCTGTAGAGAAACTAATAGGCATATCCTGGCTTTCGAGGAAACTAGAAGGCTTCTTAAACACTAAGTATGATCGATCCTCATTATATCACTGACTTTACCATATTGGGGTCTGGGATAGGACCATCTGTGATTTCCCACGTGTTCAGTATTAAAAGAAACTTCAACTTTACATATACCAATAACTTGCCTTTTTCAGGTAGTGAAAACTAAGACCAAAAAAGAGAAGTGACTTGCCCAGGTCACAAAAATTTATGATTTAGCTGTTTCTACAATCTTTGCCTTCTTATCACCATTCAGGTACTCTGTTCATCCCTCCAAAGGGTTATGTACCCAGACTTCCAAGAAGACCTTATTGCAAGTAAATCCTCACAGCAATTACAGGAGAAGTAACGTTTGTAAATTTTCACTCTTAAAAAAAGCAAAATTAAAGACTCTAGTCAAAATAGGCAGGATTTAAGTTAGGTATGGTATAACATTCTTAACTGGAGACTAGACATTAATTCCAATCTCCTGTGGTTCCAAGGATCCATAATAAACTCTTGAGATAGAGAAAATGATAACACTAAAGGTGACTTTAATTCCGCCTTCTCTGCTTGGCCTGGCTAAGGGAGAAATGTTCACCTGCATCCAGGAGTATTTCCAATTCTCTTGGTAACACTCCGAACCTGCTGTGCCCATGGAAACTCCATTCAAATGTTCATCAGAACATAGCTGAAAACACTCTTCCTCAACCCTGTGAATCCTCATTAGTTCATTTGTGCTCCACACTCAATGGCCACGGTGATAATCTCAAAGTCATAATTCAGGTTCACTGTATGACTTTCGTAAGCCTAGGCACCTTTACCTTTGTGGATCCTTCCTTAATAAAAACATTATGAAATTATTATGATTAATTTAAAATATTGTAAAATTGTGTCAAAGATGCTTATATTCATATTTATATTAAAAATTCTTTTGACTTAAAATACATTTTTAAATTTGCATGTAGTTTTAAGAAAAATTAAAACATTTCTGTTGGCTCCTGAAAGGACTATGAGCCCTGGACACTGTGCCTGATGGGTAAGTCAGCCTTGGTAGCACATGCTTCATATTCAATTCTTTTTTTGTTTTATTTTGAGATGGAGTCTTGCTGTGTCATCTAGGCTGGAATGCAGTGGCATGATCTCGGTTCACTGCAACCTCCACTTCCCGGGTTCAAGTAATTCTCTTGCCTCCACCTCCCAATTAGCTGGCATTACAGGCATGCGCCCACCAGACCTGGCTAATTTTTGTATTTTTGGTAGAGACGGGGTTTCACCATGTTGGCCAGGCTGGTCTTGAACTCCTGCCCTCAAGTGATTCACCCACCTCAGCCTCCCAAATGCTGGGATTACAGGCATGAGCCACTGCACTTGGCCCATACTCAATTCTTTATCTTTCCTGAGATGGTATGAAGAGAGATTGTTTTCCAGTATTTTTTTTTTTTTTACCTTCCTTCATTTGTTCTCTAAATTCTCCTTTCCTAACCATTTTTGACATACTGTAATTTTCTGTTTTATATTTTAAGCACCCATATTTTACATGGAAGCCCATTAAAATTGAAAATCAGATTGAACAGAAAAGATAGCACTGTTTTATTGTAGAGCCAGTGCTGGCATACTGCTTGAGAGAGGGTAAAGGAGCTGTCTTCCTGCACTGCTCTTGCTCCTCAGTTCTCGGAGTGAAATCTAAAGAATTTGGTCTGATTTTAATTGCTGGCCATGCCACTTGCAGTAAATGATTTCATTTATCAGATTCTCACTTAATTTCATCGTATCAAACATGGGATAATAATCTCACCGCATATGTCACGGCCCATGTGGCGTATCTACCAGCACACAGTAGGTGTCCAAGAAGAATCTAGATGCATATTTATCTCCCTGGAAAAGTCTAACCCCCTGCATATTTTAAGATTTTCACTTTATGATGAAGACTTTTGCTTTGGATTATAATTATAAGAAAGTTGTTAATAGAAAGAGAGAGAATCAGACATACTTGGCATTCTCATCTTGGCTCTACTACTTACACCTTGTATCTTTGAGTGAAACATTTCCTTTCTACTAACTTGGGATTTGTGCATAGATAAAATGGAGATGATGGCAATGAATTCAATGAATTCAGTAGGGTTTGGGGGAGGACCTAGTGATAGCATAAGTTAAATGTTTGTAAGCACCGGCACACTGTGCAATTGTAAGGAATATTTCCATTTCCCTCTGTCCCCTGATCCCCAGTGTAGGCTGCTCCCCTTCTCTGGGTTCTTTGGGGGAACCATTTTTCATTAGCAAGTGCTTGGAATGGACAAGCATGCCATTGACCACTTTACTGCAGCCTGAAGCTGAGCTGCTCCCGTGTTCCCCAGCATGGCCCCCAGCTGCAAGCCGGCCTCTGCCTCCAGCTTTCCAATTCCAGATGCTCAGAGGTAGCCAGAGGGTGTTTGATTGCCAACAGACTCTGGTATCACAGCACGATCCAATCAACTCTCTTTCAGCAGAAGAATCCTCCTCAGATTGTAATCAGAGTCCATTCTGTCTCTCCCCATCCGGCTCTGGTACCCAGGAATCTTGAAGACTTGTTTTGCTTTTCTGTCCTGGCAGCCTCTCAGCCTCCGCTCCCACCTTCTGCCTTTGCCTGGGAGCTAAGCAGCCTGGTGTCTGGTTGTCCACTAGCTCAGTACATTACATGTGGCGAGCCATGTCCTCTCTCTGCACCCCATTGCCCTTTCCTAGAAGTGGGTTTGTATTATCCAGCACACAGCGTTACTGAAAGAGTAAGTTAGGAGGGCATGCTTGAAAATACTAGGTAAATGAAAAGAGATGTTGTTATCATACACATATTATTATTTTTGTCCTCACTTGCAGCAGCCTCTTCAGTCTGAAACTCTGCATATGGGGTTGAATCATTTTTACCATAAAGGAGTTGAATATTTCATTTGTGCCAAGATTTCTGAACTTTCCATTCACTTGCTAGTTCAACAAATACTGAATTTGCTGACTATTCACTGTGTGTCAGGGACTGTCTTAGATCTTGGATATAAATGAAATACAGTCATTTCACAAATAATTATTAAATACCCACCCTGACCCCTGGAGTAAAGGGAAATTTATTCATTTTAATAAGGTGTTCATATTAAAGAAATATACACTGGGTAAGGACTCATGGATTAAAAAAAAGCAGGACAAGGAGCTTAAAATATAATGGAGAAGATAAATATTGAACAAATACTTTTATAAATAGTATAGATGTGTTTATGGCAAATGCCTTGAAGGAAGAATCGTCGAGTATTTTGATAACTTATAACTAGGGCATTTATTTTAGTCTGGGGATTCAGGGAAGTCTTTCCTAAAAGGTGAGATTTGAGCTGTAGGATGCATTTGAGCTCACCGTGGTGTAGGTTCTAGTACTGGGAAGAGATGTTGGGAAGGCTATGGCAGTGGGGAGTTCTGTGTGTTCTAGGATCAGGCAAGGCCTGTGTTGCTGGAGGGAGGGAAGAGGAGGGATAGAGTCTTAAGAGATTGCCTGGAGCCAGATCATATAAGGTCTGGTGGGAAGGAGTAAGACCTACCCTGAAGCAACACAGAGACTCTTAGAAAAGACAGATCAGAAACAAAACAATGATATGAGCTGTGATACTTATTCAGTGCATGGGTGCACACAAGAGGGAGTAGTTAACTCAGTTTTCATGGCTCAAGAAAGTATTCAAAAAGGGGGATTTGGGTTTTGAAAGCTCTAGAGGCAGCTCTGGTAGAAAGGTGAGCAGCATTCAATTCAGAGTGACTAGCATATGCAAAGCCTCTGCAGTGAGAAACAGCTTGGTGAGTGTAGGGAGCTGGCATATGGCATGCACAGGGAGAGGGGGCAATGAGAAAAGAGACAGGAGGAGAGGCAAGGGCCAGATGATGAGAGGCCTCATCTGCCATGGAATAATGAGTTTTAATGGTGTTTTCTTAGTAAACAGTTTCATTTTTTGGACTAGTTTTAGGCTTATAGCAAGATTGAGCAGGAAGTACAGAGAGTTCCTTATACTCCCGAGTACCTTCCACCCTTCCCTACCACACATAGCCTGTCCCAGTATCAATACATCTTCCCACCAGAGTAGTACTTTTGTTACAATTAACAAACCTGCATACACACATAATTGTCACCCAAAGTCCATAGTTTATATTGGGGTTCACTTTTGGTGTTGTGTGGTCAAATGTATAATAATGTGTATTCACCACTGTTATTCATACAGAATGGTTCCGTTGCCCTAAAAATCCTCTGTGCTCTGCCTATTCATCCTTCCCTTCATGCTAACCCACTGCTATTGCTGGTCTTTTTGCTGTCTCCATGGTTTTCCTTTTTCCAGAATGTCACATAGTTGGATGCATAGAGCATGTGGCCTTTTCAGATTGGCTTCTTTCACTTAGTAATATGCATTTAAGGGTCGTATTTAGTGGGGTTTTCAGAAAGCAAATGGCGCGATTAGGGCAAGGTTACTCCATGTAATGGATGGATTGGAGGTAAAGGTGAACTAGAATCAAGGAAAACAGGTTGGAGGTTGTGCTGGTAATTGTTGGAACATTGGGGCCACATTTTTCAATGCTGAAGTCTTAACTTGAAAGACTGATCTTTTCAGTACCAAGGTGTCATCATTTCGCTATAAGGCCTCCTTTGGAACTTATGCTTCAACTCTTCAGTTTCATGTGTGCTACCCAACATGTGGCTATTATTTACATTTAAAATAATTAAAATTAAATAAAATTAAAATATTAGTTGCCCAGCACACAGTGGCCAGATTTCAAGTGCTCAGTAGCCCTGTAGCCTTGTGTGGCTAGTGTTGACCATATTGGACAGTGCAGATGTAACACATTTCCATTGTTGCAGAAAGTTCTATTGGACAGCACCGCACTAAATCTTAGAGAACCTTTTTATGGTTTGCTAGAAAGACTCTGGATTTTGGAGCCAGAGTGAGGTCTCAAATTGCTGTCGAACATTTATTAGTGCTGTGATTTTTTTTTTTTTTTTACTGTGGTAAAATATATGTAACATAAAATTTGCCATTTTAACCATTTTTAAGTGTACAATTTAGCAGCATTAATTACATTCATAGTGTGGTGCAACCATCAACACCATGTATTTCCAGCACTTTCTCATGACCCCAAATAAAAACTCTCTGCAATCATTAAGAAATAACTCCCCTTTCCACACACTTCCCAACCCTGATAACTTCTCATCTATTTCCAGTCCTTATGAATTTATCCATTCAAGATGTTTCATATAAGTGAAGTCACTTACTCCATCTTTTTGTGTCTGGCTTCTATCACTTAGCCTAGTGTCTTAAAGCTTCATCCATGATGAGGCATATGTCAAAGCTTCATTCTTTTTTATGGCTAAATGGTATTCCATTGTATGTGTATATTACATTTTATTTATCCATTCATCTGTTGATGGACACTTGGGTTGTCTTTACCTTTTGGCCGAGTGATGAAATTTTGAACAATTTGCTTAATTTCTCTGAGTTTCTTTTCAATAAAATGGATATCTTAATCCTTAAATTCTAGAATTATTGGATAAACTAGAAGAAACACTAAAGATAGAGTGCTTGGGATGGCTTTCCCAGTTCAGTAGTTGGTAATTCTCCTACCACTGTGTCCACTTCTGTCTACTATCCCTTGGTGCCTCAATCCCTGTGCATTGGAAGCTCAACAACTGTTGGCCAATTGTTGATTCTTTCTGGTCTCATTAGCTCAGCTCTGATTCTTGGACTGTAAAATGTGAGGAGAATATTTTGTTTGACCTCTGTGTGTTTGATGTGTAGGAGGTTCCAGATTGGTGGAGATAATATCTCTCAAGTGTCACAAGTTTTGGGATGCAGATGGTGGCCCATATTCCTCATTAAACTAATAATTGCTCTCAGGGGAAGTACAGCGGAATCAGTACTTGACATTTTAAAGGTAGATGAAGTCATAAGAAGATTATGACTTGGCCTTGAATAGCGTTTCTTGGGCCAGATTAGAAATTCGCATGAGAGAGTAATTGTTTTCTGGGGTCTGACCTGTGTTCTCCTCAGCCCAGGGCTGAAGGCACAGCCTGTGAGATTCAAGGGACTGTTTTTCTCTGGTGAAGGTATATGGAGAAGTCCAGGTTTTCCTCCTCAAAGTGGACTCAAATGTTAGGAAATCTTCACAGTTGATTCAATTAAAAAGATACTAATAGTAAGCGGTGTTTACTTAGGACATTTTTATCTGTTTCCCGGGGCTTAGACAATGAGGACATTTAATAAACTTATGTGACTAAAAGCTTTGGTGATAGGTGACTTTGCAGCTCTAGATGTCAGTGTGCAGGACTAGAATCTCTCTGGTTGTCTTGGCCTTCTCTTTGGGGCTCCAAGATGGCTATAGCACCCCCCATCCTAATTAATGAACTAATACAGCATCTAAAGCAGGCATGAAGAAAGGGGCAGAAAACAGGGCTTTCCCTGTGAACTTTTTCCTTTATTACAACAAAACCTTTCCAGAAGTGCCTCCAAAGATTCCACCACATAAGTCATTAACCAAAAGGTCATGATTGGCCACCTATATATACAGAGAAGCCTTTTCATTTTGTATAGAGAGAAATTTGAAAATTATAGAGACTTGAAGGGAGAAACAGTTTTTCTTGTTTGTGTAGTCAGGCAAGGTTTCCTGAGGGGCAGTGATATATGCATGAAGTATTGAATGGTGGTGTAGGATTTTGACTCAAGTAAAGGCAGCTTAGGCCGAGAAAACAGCTTAGCATAAGCATGAGATTTGGGAATTCAGATTTGTTTTATTTTGTTTCAGTTTTTAAAAGATGTGGTATTGGAATACCTGTGGTAAAATGCAATAAGAAAGGAAGAAGTGAAATATAAAAAGTTTCTCGAAAGTTATAATAGACCTTGAGTGCCATGCTTAGATGTTTGAATTTTACTCTGGAGACACTGGGTAGGTATTAAGGTTTTGAGCCATATTCTCTTTTCCTTAATCCTACCAATTCTTTATAGCTTAGATTTGCCATCATGGATGTATCTTAAGTTTTTTGTTACTTCATTTCTCAGTTGCTCCCAGTTGCCCATATCTTTTCCTAAATGCTCTGTCACGCACTTCTGTTAAAGAGAGTAGCAGTGTAGACGTTGAGGGTGCAAGGAGAGCAAGCAGGCTTCCACCTTCAGTCTCTCAAGTAAAAACATATAAAGCAATCCCCTTTTCACCTATCCACCATGCAACATGGTGGTCTTGCCAGAGCAGGGTCCCCTAAGGGTGGCTTAATTGTGATTTAACGTGCTGTTATCTCCACTTTGTGACTTCAGTACTGAACATGACTTGCTGCATGTCTTTGCCAGCTCACCTAACTTCTAGACATTTTGTTCATATATGACAAGCTTTCTCTGCTCTAAATGTTTTGCTAACTTGCTAACGCTCTTAGCCTAACCTAGAAGATTCTTTATGGTATTGTCTTCATTTCCCAGTCTCATTCCCCGCTGCCCAGCATGCTCTGCCACCATATCAAATACACAAAGTGCTCTGAACACATTTTCTCTCATTCTGGACCTATGTTTCCCTCTGACTATACTGTCTCTCATTTTCTTTTCTTTTCTTTTGTTTTCTTTTGTTTTCTTTTCTTTTCTTTTTTCTTTTCTCTTTCTTTATTTCATTTTTCTTTTTTTTTTTTAAGATGGAGTCTCATTCTGTCACCCAGGCTGAAGTGTAGTAGCACAATCTCTGCTCACTGCAACCGCCAGCCCCGCATCAGGTTCAAGCGATTTTCCTGCCTCAGCCTCCCAAGTAGCTGGGATTACAGGTGCCCACCACCACGCTCGGCTAATTTTTTGTATTTTTAATAGAGATGGGGTTTTACCATATTGGCCAGGCTGGTCTCGAACTCCTGACCTCAAGAAATCCACCCACCTCAGCCTCCCAAAGTGCTGAGATTACAGGCCTGAGCCACCGTGCCCAGCCTTGATTTTTATTTCTCTATTCTCCAAACCTTTCTTGCAGGAGTAATTAATCTCTCAGAACCCTTCTATATCTTTTTTCTTAGACTTTTAATTTTGGAAATGTTTTAGATTTATAGAAAATTGGCACAGATTATACAGAGACTTTCTGTATACCACTTACCCAGCTTACCCTAATGTTACCATCTTACATTACCATGGTACATGTGTCAATACTAAGAAATCAACGTTTGTATGTTGCTGTTAACTATACTGTAGACTTTATTGAGATTTTACTTGGTTTCCACCAACGTCCTTTTTTTTGTCCCAGTGTTCAATCCATGTTGCATTTAATCCTTATGTCTACTTGCTTTCCTCTGTTATGTGACAGTCTCTCAGGTTTTCCTTTAAAAATTATCTTAACAGTTATGAAAAGCACTGGCCAGAGGTGAAGTCCCTTTGTTATCATATCGTATCATATCATATCAGGGAGTATCTGATATCATCCTGACTTATTGCTGATGTTAGTCTTCATCATTTATTTGGGGCAGTGTCCATTGGGTTTTTCTACTGCAAGACAATTATTTTTCCCTTTACTTACTTTATTCATTAGAAGCGAGTCATTAAGTCCCGTCTACACTGAAGGAGAGGGCAATTAAGCTCCACTTCCTGGAGGAAGGAATAACCATCTTATTTTTAGAGCTGCCTGGTCTCTTGAGGACTAGTGAACTATTCTTTTTCAGCATTTTTTCTGAACCTATGTGTTCCTTTCTCCATGGCATGAATAAGTTCACTTGTCTCTTTCCCCCACCCCGATTAACAGTAGATTCCTGAAGGCAGGGGGCCATGTCTAATTTCTCCATCTCTGCTGAATTTAGTTCAAGATAGATTCTCAACAACTTTGAAGCAAACTTAACTTTTCTTAAATAGGGAGGCAAGCCACGCACACTGGCCCTCACTTTTTTCTCATTTAATAAGGGAACAAGCTGGAATCAATGACTTCTAAGGCCAGGCAGAGATGATCATGTACCTTACCCTGCTATGACCTTGGTGATCTCTCCTTGGGAGGGACTAGAGTGGAGAGGACTGAGCCTTCACCGGCCCCCGCAGCTTCCTGTCTGCTGTGTATGTGCATGAGCATACCGTTTGGATTTGAGGACAGAAGATAAAATCCTTTTTGATCCAGGTCCCCGATGATCAATGGGCATCCCGGCATGCTTCACTGCCCTTGCCTAGCTCTCTCTATGGCACCAGTTGCCACTCGATAAATCCATAAAAAGACAACTCAATTGTTTTGACTTTCCTCCACCTTTTCCAGCAATTCTTCTTTTCCAAGTTAATGGGGCAGAGGGAGGGGAGTCACACAATTAGATGCTACACACACTTTTTTTTTTTTGGACGGAGACGAATTCCTCTATGTGCTGACAGGATCATAAAAAATGAATTAGGAGATCTGTTATTAATGAAATACTCCAACCTAATGTTATAGCAATGAAGCCCTTGGCTTTATACAAAGTGTTTGGCACTTATAAAATACAAGTCGAGATGTCTTTCTTTGCCTCCCTTTTGCTCACAGTAAAAAGGAGCTGAAACAATCTTAGCCCGAATTTTCAGAGCTCTGGTCAAGAATAAGGCTGTAGGGTGACACAGCGAGACTCCATCTCAAAAAAAAAAAAAAAAAAGAATAAGGCTGTAGACAAATGACTACATATACACACATGTTAGGGATACAGAGCACAAATCAGCATGTCAAGTAAATAGGCTCCGAGCAACGTTACAGTAAATAGATCCATTTCTCTTTGCTTATCTCAACATTTCCTAAATTTCTTTAACGATAGAACACCCTCTTTCCTGTTCATGCCGTGTAGCTATAGAGTGTCATGGGACACATTTTCAGAGACAAGCTTGTATCTGACACTGCCTAACATCTCTTGGATTATGTCTATGCAGACTAAGAATGGCAAATTGAAATGAGTATCTGTAGAGTTAAAAGGGAAATCGAGTCAGTCCCCAATATTTTGTTTATGTTCTCAGTTGTTTTGCATCCTGAGTCAGAGTGGTCAATTTTAGACTGAACTACCTGGAAAATTGCCTTGAATCTCCACTTCATTTTGCCTTTGGCCAAATTGCTTAATCTTCACCACCTTGGGAGAAGGGTTGACCTGAAGTGCCAGGCCCAGGCTGAACAGGCCTCCCCAATTACCTACCTTCATGCTTATAAATGGATTATGTTCCTCTCTGATTTTAAGCTTGGTGCAATGTTGGTTGCAAACATTAAAAATAATGAGAATGTAAGTTAAGTGTAATCTTCTTATCTGATAATAGACTCTGATTAGAATTTCTTTTCATTTCCTTTAGTTTCCAACTAAGCAGCATGCACAGGGTTTTGGAATCTAAATTAATATGCCATGTTAGTCTTCAGAAAGCTGGACATATAACACTTAGGTCCCTAGGCCTTCACTGCCCTTTAGCACATGTGCCCTTGTCATCCAGTGCTGGGGACTTTGCACAAGGAGAGGTGTGAGGTCAGATGTGTCTTTTTGTTCCTCTTTAGCAATTCACACCTTCCCAGCCCTTGAGAATCCGCTGCTTTCTTTGTGTGGTTGTAGCCACCACATTCTCATTTTTAATTTATTACCTTTCTGATTTTCAGAAAAAATATTTGCTTTATATTTATATTTCTACATAAAGAACAGAGAATTGGGTGTGGTTAGAAAAGAGAATTACACTAGACAAAGCAGAAAGCCTTACTAGCTAGCTGTGTGATTTAGGGCAAACTCTTAATCTCTCTGAACCATGATTTTCTCATTATAAAATGAGGTTAATGATACAACCTACATACAGGCTTGTTGTGAGAACGTGAGGAGACTTAGCAGTGTCTAGCATGCAGTGTCTAGCGTATTGTATGCACAGTGAAGAGCTGGGGCAACCTCCCAGGTAGTGGTGAGAGCAAATGAGAGACTAAATCAGGAAGCGTTCTCTCATTGTTGAGAGCCATCTATATGTGTGAGCTATCAGTATAAAGTATCTATCAAGGAATTTCTAAAGTGTCTCACTCCAAAAGCCCACCTCTCCACAAAGTCCATTGGTCATTATAGAGAGCGCTTCTCAACTGTCAACCTCTTCATGATTTCGGAGAAACACTGCATGTGCCTTTTCTTCTTGACCTCACTCCCATTATATTTTCCACAGTTTTCACTCCAAAGCCCCCGACTTGGATGTCGGCCAGTGCCAGATATATACCAGGTCATCCTACCTCAGATAACACACACCGCAGAAGCAGCAGGATGCCCTTTAGCCTTGTATGTAGACTAGTAAGTCTTGACTAATTTAATGATAATTAACAAAAAAGAATGCATGTATTGAGCCCAAATGATGTGTCAAGCATTAATCTTATTTCTTTATGTGTATTCCAGTTTAATCTTCATAACAACCTTAAACCATAGGTATTAGGGCCCCCATTTTGCAGACGATGGAAATTAAGTTCAGAGAAATTAATATATTGAGGTTAGCAGTGATAGGATTTGAACCCATGTCTCTATGATTTTAATACTCATGTACCATGTGTATCACCTTGAGGGAATAGAGATGGCCCTGAACAGGCTCACTCTCACTACTGGCAGGAAAATATCTAAGATATCTATGTTACCACTTCACATATGATGGTACAGTTATTTTTCCCCATATTTAATTGCTTATTTCTGCTAAATGATGTATCAGGAAACCCAAATTCTGTCCTTGATTTGGTATCAATTTTCCTGTCTGTAAAATGAAAGAATTGGGCAACTCTTACTGCACTAAGATAATAGGATCGTAGCAAGTAAACACAGGTGAGTGTGTTAGGAGTTTGGTTAGTTGGTTGGACAAATGCTATCTAAATGCATGGTCAAGTTCAGAATTCAGTAGAGTATACGGATCTGAATTCTGTATATTCTCCTGCATCCTGAACTTGACCAAGCATTTACACAGCGTTTGTCCAAGAAACTAAGCACAGAAGTTAGTAAACTCTATGTTGGTTATACTGTTTCCTAGTGTTCTATGCCTTACCTTGATTTGAGATATGCAAATCCTTTTAAAAAAGTAACCAAAACCTTGATGGAATAACAGGGTGTTCTGGACAAAGAGTCAGTACAAGTGAGTCTCCTCTTTACTCTTTATAATCCCATGGGCCAGGTAGCTTTGGAAAAATTCTGTAACACCCCTGAGACTCCACTAAGGGTCAGACAATAAAACATCTGGAAAATGCCTGGTATAATTGTTCCGTTTCCTTTTTTTTTTTTTTTTTTTTTTTTTGTTTGCCCCTTAGTTCGCTAAGCTGCAATGTGAGGATTAAAATGTAGGCCAGAATGGGCAGAATGGGAGTTACAAGAAAACCTTAATAGTGGATAGACAGAACTAACTAATGAGAATAAGTAGGTCTAATAAGAAAACTGCAGAATTGAGGATATTGGTGAAGAGATGGGGTGGAAGAGAAAAAGAAGTTAAAAGGTTAAAGAAAGTGGACTAGGGAAGTATATGTGTTTTCTGGTAACAATCTGTAGCATTCTCTAGTTTACATGTTACCCCCTCTGAGAAGCCCTCCCTGACCACCTTGTCCAGAGAATCCCTTTGCCTCAGTTATTCCTTGTGATTGCATCCTGTTACATTTCCTTGATGGCACTTAACACGAGTTGTAACCTGCATTTGTTTTTGTTTAGTTTCAATTTGCTTGAATTCAATAAGCGCCAGACAGCCTGAGTTTGAAAACCAAGCTCTGCCACCTACCAGCTGTGTGACCTTGGGCAAGATCATCATCTCTTTGAGCCACAGTTTCCTTATCTATCACTGCAGGATTACAGTAGGGATTTTGTAAAGATAAGTGATTTGCTACATCTGAAGCACTTAGAGTCGTGCAAGGTACATTGAGAGCTCTCAAAAAGTAGCTGTGGTTATGATTCATACTTGTTTACGTCTGATACTCCTTTAGGTTGTAAATCCATCTGGTCAGGGATTTTTATCTGTTTATTTTCTACTGAAGGCCTAGGACCTAGACTGTGGCTGACACATATTAGGTACTCCATATATACTGGTTGAACATTCACAAGAGTGAATGTAAAATAATAAAGCATGAGTAGCAAGAGCAAGCCTTGCTGGCTGGAGGATTCAATTAACTACAGGCTTGGCTCCTGGCAGTCCTCTCCTGGGCTCCTTTGTGCTGCAGAAAACACAGCTCCAAGTTGGGCTCTTTCATTTCCACGGACCCTCCCACCTCTAACCCTGGCTCCCTTAGATTCCTGGGTCCGTTCATTTAGCCCCAACCTGTTCATGCCCCAGGGAGAAAAATGTTCCCCACTCTTGTACAGGCGGCATGTGTCAGTGTTGATATCAACATTCCTGAATAAATAAATGAATAAAACTAATTTATGTTTGGATAAAAAATACATCAGGGCCTTTAGGAAAAATGAGCGATGGGAGGGCAGTATTCACATTAGTATTGCACACAATGCCTCCGCCTGGGCTGCTTCCCTCCCCTGCATTCCCTCTGCCTCACCCTTTTCATTACTCTTAGGTCTAGAGTTGAAACCCGTGTTCATTCTTTCCTCTTCCTTAGCTTTAGGCTCAAGGATGAAGAAATGAAAACAAAATAAATCACTGAGGAGTAAGGGGATGAATTGCATAAGGGAAACATGCGTCTTCTCATACAAGGAGCTGCTGTGTTGTCCATGATTCTGTGTCACTCTATGGGGTATGTGCGCATAGGTTGTGTGTGTACACAAAGACAAACACAGGCACCCTTGGGCACTGCTGTCTTCCAGAAGCCAGGTAGCTTCCCAAGTGGTTTGTGGTACTGAGCGTTAATACAACACTTTTCCTTCTGGAACTCCCAGGGTCCTGGGAATGAATGAAGCAGGGGAGGGGCAGGGTCTCTGGGGACCTGGACTCATCATGGCTGAGCAACTCTTCACACTGCCTTTGCTTTCGTCAGCCCTGGTGCCCGGCATCCTAGCTCTAGCTCCCAAACCTGCCTGCAGGATTCATTTCCATATGTAGAGGGCTTTGAAGTCTTATTCACTGTGCCATAGTAGAGGGTTTAATATTCTCCTGCTAATGCTGCTTTTGGGGATGGGTTTTTTTCTCCACATGCTTGTGTGGAAGGCTGTGTAGTTCTGCTGGCATCGTTTTTCAGGCATGCTGTGCCGGAGGGATCTCCTTCTTTCCCACCTCCCCGTGTCTTTCTGCTGGAACTAATGGTGGGGCCACCTTGGGAGATGCTTTTCCTGCTTCAGGAATTTTTGGAGTAACATCTAAGACAGAGATGCTTTGGGTGACATTTTCAGAGTATTTCCAGCTCCTTCATCCCCCCTCCTTCCTTCTTCTCTCCCTCTACTTTCTACTTTCTTCTGTCCTTCCTGCCTTCCTTGATCTCTTTCTTCTTTCTTTTATATTTTTTATTTCTTTTTCAATTAATTATTCATGGAATCAAGGATTGTGCCAGGTGCAGGAGGGGCATAAAAATGCAGAAAGCTCAGCCTTTAAAACATGCACATTCTAGTAGGAAATATAAAGCTGGTATAGAACTAATTAATGTGAGATAGAGAGATGGGATCCTGGAACCATATATGTGGGAGGAGTTAGAATGTGCTTTTCATTCCTTGCTAGCTGAGTCATCTAGGGTACGTTACTCAGTCTCTCCAACTCTCAGTATTCTCATCTGTACATGGGGTTGAAAATAATGGTATCTACCTCACAGGATGTTTGTGAGAATTCTATGACGTTATTCATGGAAAGTGTTAGTTAGCACAATGCTTGAGTCTTAGGGAGTTCTGCACAAACGTTATCTATTGTTACTATTGTCAATGACATCACAGCAGTTCAAATGTTTTCTGTGACTCTATTCCAGGGAAAAGCAAGTTCACGCACTGTAGGGATCTGAGAAAGCTTCTTGGATGAGCTTTCAAACTGATTCTTCAGCATGAGTAAGCTATGTACAAGTGAATTTAGAGCAGAATGTAGTTCGAACAAAGTAACTATAAAATCTGATAAAACGGAAGCAGAGGGAGATTTGACTTCAGACAGAAAAAGTGATGGCACATTCAGAAAGGTAGAGATTGAACAGATGCAACCACAAGCCAAGGAAAGCTAGCAGAAGTTGGAAAAGGCAAGGAATAGTTTCTCCTCTAGAGCCTCTAGACAAGTTGCAGCCCTGCACATACTTTGATTTTGGCCAGTTAAACTGATGTTAGACTTCTGACTCTTCCTACTTCAGTTTTTATGAAGTGAGTGTGAGATGCAGTGAGGGGGGAACTATTCCCCTTCCCTAGCTTTGGAAGCCAATCAGGAAAAAGCTATCCAACCCACCAAGCTCCTGAAATTCCCATGGGACTTCTGGTCTGTGGCCTCCCAGAATGTCATTTGATGGCAATTCAATGTTGTCGAGGCTCAATGTATGCCACAGTACCCTTGGCTTCCCCAGAAGAGATGCCACTAAAGGTCATCAGGGACATGAAAATATGCAGGGTTCCTGGTCCGCATTGTTATTTTTTATACCCATTCTTATTTGTCATGGATATTCTATTTCTTCTATATGAAACTGTGTTGGAAGAAAAAATTCTGTTCTGAAAACACAGTTTGAAAATGGCAATATTGCATGTTAAGTCAGTCTCCCCTCGTTTTGTAGGTGAAGAAGCCAGGACTTTGTAGGTGAGGAAACCAGGACCTAGCCAGAGGAAACAAGTGACCAAATGTTCCTAGTTTATTAGTGGCAGTACCAAAAGATCCCTGGGCTACTCTGAAAACCTGACCTTCTAAATTCACAAAATCACACAAAGAAGAGGGTGGTTCAGAGGCAGGACTCACTTTGGGAAACTCCAACTCACTGCTGCTCATTAGCATTTCCCAAGTTCTATATGATTTCTAACAGACTTTTCACCAGCCTTGCCACATAAATTGAATTATTCCAACAAACATGTATTATTTTTGTTTCATTTTTCAGCTGATAAAACTGAGTTTCAGTGAGGCTAAGTGGCATGCCAACAGTCAAGCAGCTAGAAGTGGCAGAATGGGGGATTCAAGCTCCCAACCATCTGGCACTTTAGCATGTGGGTTCTCCTGTCTCTGAACCTGATTGTCCTATTCACAGACCCAGGATGCCTTTGTTCAGGGACCTGAGTTCCGTTAACAACAATTAATGAATAGCTGTGTGCTGCTTTGTAATACATGACATGAAATGGAGATGCTAAATATTATCTCTTCAACCATGGGCAGAGGTGATATTTGACCAGGTCCTCACCTAGGCATCCAGAAGAAAATAACCATAGCTATAGCCGCAAAGTTGGGTCCATACTTCAACTTGAGTCAAACAGCTCATATATTCTTGTTTCCCTAAATGAAGGATACACTCAAGCAATTGAAAACAACTTCTGGAACAATCTTCTTCCATTACCTCTAATGGAATTGAGTGTATGTGGCACACAGTGTGTGCTGGTATTTTGCAGAAACAAGGCGGGATTTTCCCATTACTCTGAGGATGGATGAGGTGTGAAATGAACCCCACAGAGACCTCTCACTTTGTCACAATAGAGCTAGTGAGTCTCATTAGAAGATTTGGGGAACAAAATGCATTTTTGTTTCCTGCTTCGTATCCTCCTATGCACTTTACACTTTCCTTTTCATTCATTTCTCTCTGCTAATAAATCTGGTGGCAAAAGGCCCATATAAAAGACCCAGATAAAAGGATCCACCTTGCTATTTAAGGAAATGTCACTGCTGTTTGGAATACAAAGAACCTACTTTGAATCTGGCATTGTCTTTTGCTTGATCATTTGCTACTCTATGATTTTTCAAAAAATTACTATTATTCCCTTTCTCCTTCTTTTTGTTTTCTTAACCTCCTGCTCACAAAGAACAGGCAAGTTTCTGCCTCTAGCTTAGAGTGTCTGTCTATGTCTCTCACCATCTGTCTGTGTATCTCCATCTCTTGTGTGTAAAAATGTTTTGGCAGATCATTCCTATCTCAGTGAATAAAGTACCCATGACAGAGAGAAATGCAGCAACCAGAAAAAAAAAAAAAAAAACTGTTTGATTCATGAACATTTACTTTCTCTGGGGTCCATTTCTACCTGGACTATTTCCTTCTTTCTTTCTGTCCTCACTTTTATTAAGTTGTTTTCTCTTCAGAGCATGACATGAGATTTCCTTGCTCAAGGGCTTTAAAAAACACAAAATGTGAGAACTACAATAGTTGTAAGAGATAATTCAATCGTGTATATCTCTTCACTTTGACCTTGTAATCAAGGATAACCTTGGGTTCCTAGAGGAGCCAGCACCATGCTGGCACTGCTTAAGAGCAGGGCCTCCTCCTAGAGCCTTCTCAGGGTTGTCATAGGCACAAGACCATGCAAAGGCCCTACATGGTTACTGAGTAGTGGTCCTGCCTGGCCATGTTGCTGATGGGCACACTGAAGCCTAGAGGGAGGAAGGGCATTGCACAAGGTTACACCGTGAATCACTGTAGGAACTGGGACCGGAGTCCTAGCCTCCTCACCCTAACTTTCTGCCTCATCACATAGACATAAAGAAAAGGGGATATCTTGTAAAAAGAGCAACATGGTGCCTTTTATGGCACTTGACAATTTACATTAAGAGCATTTCTGCCTGCGACCTCACTGGAGCCCAGTGACAGTGATTCTATGAGAGCTATCCAAGGTCTCACACTAAGGAAGGGGAAGAGCCAGATTCTTCTGCTCTACTGGCTCCAACAACAAGCTTCTGCTTCCATTTTGCCTTCATTCCCACCATAGGTCTTAGCATGGTAGAGAGTGGTTATTATTGAGCCCTTGATGTATTCTTTAGAGGTGGCAGAAAAATTTAGCAGGGTATGCCGGGCATTTTTCTTCTATAACCAGTGTTCCTGCCAGGCTACATCTCTTCCCTGAAGTAGTCACACCCCTCCTCCTCTCCATGACACTTTTTTTTTTTTTTGACGCAGAGTCTCTCTTAGTCACCCAGACTGGAGTGTGGTGGCGCAATCTTGGCTCACTGCAACCTCCGCCTCCCCGGCTCAAGCCATTCTCCTGCCTCAGCCTCCCGAGTAGCTGGGATTATAGGTGCATGCCGCCAACCACTCCCCGCTAATTTTTCTTTTCTTTTTTTTTTTTGTATTTTTAGTAGAAACAGTGTTTCACCGTGTTGGCTAGGCTGGTCTTGAACGCTTCATGACACTTTCTGTTGACATGAAGAGGTGTGTGTGGGATGAGGACAGGGAGGGTCTGATGTCTGTGAGAGCTGTCATTTGTTCTCCCTGTCCAGGTAACTAAGGCCACACTCTGGGCCATGCCTTTTCCTCAACAGGCCTCAGTTCTCATCTAAGGAAAATGCTACAGTATCATGTGGGCCTCTTTAAATTTTTTTTTCTTTGTAAAAGAGAATATTTCCTGACTTAACAGATCGGTGCATTAAAATCCATAAATATTTGATTAGCATGTGGTCCTCAGAGAGTCTCTTGCCAGAATAGCTGAGTGGTATGTGTGCTTCTCTTCCCCTTTCTCCTTCTTCCTTCACCTTCTTCCTCCCCTCACCCCAAACATTTGGGTAATCTATTTACTAATGAACTCAATATTAATGTATCCATTTTTCTCAGTTAGTGTCAGGTTTCATTAGGAAACATGAGAGGCCTGACATTAATCGTATGAAAAATGGGTCTCAGGGAAGCTGTTGGGTTCTTGCTTCTTGCTTCTTAACAGAAAAAGTTTCTTCAGGAAAAGGCATGGTGTTTCTCTCTTTTTATTCTTTGTAAATGGAGTGTTGGCAAAGGAGTTCCTTTTTTTGGCTTTTGTAAAGACAGCTGGCCTGATGACATTGGAGGTGTGGCAGCAGCGGACTGTGTGTGTATGCATGCGCATGTGTGTGAGATCTCAGCAGACCTTTTAAAGTGGGACAGGGCGACCTTGCCTCTTTCTGCCTCTGCAGCACACAGATCGTGTGTACCCTTCAAATCTCAGCTCCGATGCGGTGTGGCATGGTGGAAAGAGCACTTGTGGAGTTAGACACCTTGAAGTTCCTACCCCGATTCTGCCACTTGACAGTTGTGTAACCTGGAACAAAGTCAATTCCCCTCTCTGAGCCTCAGTTGCCTCATGGGCTAGACAGGAAATACTAATACTAGTTGTGAAAGAAAATTGGGGGTTTGATGGTGTTGTAGTCAGGAACCACAGATGCCTAAATCCTGCTGTGCCCATTACCTCTTCTTGTCCTGAGGGAAGGCTGGGATCAAACAGCAGCTCAAGCAGCAGCCCAGGTCTACAGCTCCCCCATCATCACCGGCAGTCAGTCTACATCCTAGTGTCTACCTGTCCCCTAGATAACTGCATGAACTCATGTGGTTGATGAGAGATAGCAATCGAAGCTGGGGGACTGAAATTACCCACACAGCTGTGAGGTCTGGAGAGGTAGAAAAGAGAGTTCCCATGGACAGGTGTGCTGTTGAGTTTTGATGACCAGGCTTGAAAGTTAAGATATTAGGTTGGTGCAAAAGTTATTGCATTTTTTGCCATTAAAGATAATGGCAAAAAAAAAAATTATCTTAAAGATAATGGCAAAAAAACCACAATTACTTTTGCACCAACCCAATAATCCACCCATGTTCAGTGCCTACCAAAACCATTAAAAAGCTAAAGCTTGGTAGATTAGTGCCAGTACGGTGGGGGGAAGAAGCACCTTCCCCTATTTTGTCTTATATGATTGATCGTTTTCTTCTATGTGTTAGGGTATGTTTTAAGTATCTTCTGTTTTTCCAATTAATTGCTAAGCTCCTTAGAGAAAGGACCTTGTCTTATGTGTGCCCAGCACAAGATGGGGCATCTGAAAAAGTTTTTGGAAAGATTTGCAGATGGGAGGATGGCTGAATGGATGGATGAACTGATAAATGGATAGGATCTGTAGGGTTGAAGGTGTTTATCTGCTTCAAGAAAGGAGGTTTTAGACGCAGGTCTAGGAAGAAATAGAGGCTAAGTGGGCATGCTTTATTCAGGGGATTAAAAGGTTGGGGGAGACACATCCATTGAGGTTATATTGAGCGCAAGATTGGATCAGAACACTAGTTGTCCTGAATAGTAATTTGAGTAGAAAATAATAATTAACAAATAGTCAGATGCTGCATAGAGGACTAGTAGATGCTTTAGAAGAAAATGGCAATCTTTCCTAATCCTTCTATTCTCTCCATATGTCTGTGAGGATGAGAGGATGATGAGGAAGTATTAAACACTGTGAAGTTATAGATAGATAAATGTGAGATCATCATCGATTCCTTATTTTTTTATGAATAAGGACAAAATCAGATTTTGATAATTCCATGGAATACAGATTCTTGGTAACACTTTGTACATGGCAAAACATGATCACATCTGTTACCTCACTTAGCTGTATGAGAGAAGGTGAGCTAATTTATTGTACCTGTTATTAGCTTGCCCAAGGTCATGAGCACCTTGGCCTCCCACCCCCATGCCTTGGATATTAGGTTAGTTGTGTTTGCTTCCGCCTCTCCCCTTGGCTATGAGCTCATTCATTGTGCCCTATATAGTGTTTTCCCTTAAAACAGTGTCTACTAGTTAGTTATTTAAAGAGAAGCTCTCCACTTTTCTCTCCATGATACCTCATCACCTAATCCCATCATTAAAAGGGAATCCCAGCAGTAAAAATTCAAACATCTTGAAGTTACACAAATGAACAGAATACACTTAAGAGTTATTTTGCCTCCAGAAAGTTGCTTTCTTTCTCTACTCCTCACTATGCTTACCTGACATAGTGTTATTACTTAATGGTGCTGTTATAACAATGAAAAGAACAATGCTTGCAAACCACCCAGTCCAATGCCAGACATAATCACATACCTGGTCTTTTGAAACATATGGTAGATAATAAAGAATTAAAAATGACCTCTCTTTTTATTTCTCCCCATTCTAACTTCTCAGAGTTTATTAGGATAGGCCTTAATATGCAGGAATTTTGATCTCTGGAACCCAGAAATCACAGGTCATTGCCCTGTGACCAATCCAATAATTTTGTCTTTGGATATGCCATTTAACTCATGACTATTTTTTCCCCATTGGCCTCTGTAGACCCATGTATAAAATGGGAATTCCCCATTTCATAGTAATTTGTTGCGCTGATGCAGAGGTACCATAGGGTATGTGTGATTTTTTAGATTCCTCACCTAAGGTGTGATTTTCATATATGTATTTTTAAGACCCCTCTTCATTAATTTGATGTTAGCATTATTTATTCTTAATTATGCATTTATTTATATTGCTTCTCTTTCCAAAAATAATGTTAGATGGCTTATTTATTCATGCAAACTGACAGCAAACAGATATACAGCTAAGGGGAAAAACGGAAGAGCCATACCTTTGAGCATGTATATTGTGGTGTTTTATATTTATTTTTACATTCTCCCTTTGTGTCAGAACTTTTCATAATGGCTAAAGCTTCGAGTTCTGGGAGAGTGTTGGACCTTTTGAGGACATAGACTGACATGAACCTGAAACTTTGGGGTAGAGAACAAAGGGGTGGGGCCGTATGGGAAGTGTGAGGAATCATGCGGATGGTCCTTTAAACCAGAACCCATTTGGCTGGAGGCTAGACAATCAAACATTTTAGGCAAGGTCAGGAATGTGGCAGAAAACCTAGGCTAGCCAGAACCTTCATGGCAGTGAGTTGGTGAAAGTTAGTATGACGCTGGCAAAGTACTCAATGGAATGCATAGACCAGGCACAGAGTAAATAGGATATATTATTCTTACTTACCAGAATTTGGGGGCTGAGGTGGGCTTCTCCTGCAGATAGGAGATGGGGATCAAGAGATCACCCTCTTTGTCCCTGTAGGGAAGCCCTGCATCGGGTGCCGATTCCCCAGGGTTCCAGGCCCCAGAAGCCCTGACTTCCCCTTTTCACCTCTTGAAGAACTTTCTTTAATTCTTCTGAGATCTCCCTAGCTGAATGTCAAGGAAACAAAGAGCAAATTAATCCCAGCATGAGGGAGGTGGAGGTTAATTTGTAAAAAGGATGAGTGACATCTTACAAAGGATTATTCCCTATACAGTCTCTTGGGAGCTGTGCACCAGCGTTCTCATACATACACTCACACTCCATGCAAGCACCTCCTTCAAACTCTTACCATTCCCCAGCACCTCCTGTCTGAGGCCTTGTTTTATAGACAGACTTAGAAAAGAGCAGAATGGGAAAATTTTTGTGTATGCCTGGTGGTCCTTATTGTTTTTTTTTTTCTTTCCAGACCTCCTGCCTCCTTAAGCTGCCTACACTCACTGCCAATTTGTTCAACGAAGCTGTCGTGTGTTGTTAATATTGTCAGGATTTATGAGCATTGCTAAATGTGTGCCTGGAATAATTTCATTGCCTTTTCTTTCATTTTTTTTTTTCTCCAAAGAGCAGCACGAAGGGAGAGTAGTGAGATTCCAGCTCTGGGTACACATAGATACGAGTTTCATTCCTAAATCTACCATTGAAATGCTGGGTGATCTTGAGCAAGTCCCTTTTTTTCTTCTTGCTCTGAGTTCTTTATCTACATTATTAGATGGGGTAATTTTTAAGGGGCCTGTGGCTCTAGAATTTTATGGCTTCATTGATTTAAGGGGTTCCTCATTCAATGAAGAACAAGACTGTGAAAAAAATCCATTCTCCTTTATGGGGCCTTGATTTCCCCATTAGCAAAATATAAGTAAGAATGAAGTTAAACTGTAGATCTAACTTACTATGGAAATTAATGAAATGACCCTCCTACAATTCAGGTGCAAGGCCAACTCTTGACAATTAGAGTCATTATAGGCTCAGATAATTTGCATCACAAATTTTCTATGTTCCTGGTAAAACTACACTGAATTGAGGAATATATGATCAGACTGTCTTCCTAACATGGAGATGTTTGTATTGTGTTAAAGCCTAGTACTTGCCAAACATAGGAGCTTATGGTGGAGAAAATAATTCAGAAAGTCGTAGCAATTTGGAGATATCATTTCTTCATTTTTCTTTCAACAAACATTTATTCATGTGTACTATGTTCCAGGCAGCATTCTGGATTCTAGAAAAGCAGAAAGGTCCTTTTAGAGCTTAAAGAAAAACTGACAATAAACATGTAAATAAATATATAAGTGATGGAATTTAAGATAGCAGTTAAGGGCTATGAATAAAATAAAGCAATGGAGTGAGTCCTTGGTGGTGCAGGGTAGAAGTTGCCATTTTACTTTATTTTATTTTGTTTTATGTTTATTGAGACAGAGTCTCACTCTGTTGCCCAGGCTGGAGTGCAGTGGCATGATCTATGCTCACTGCAACCTCCGCCTACCGGGTTCAAGCTATTCTCATGCTTCAGCCTCCTGAGTAGCTGGGATTACAGGCACAGGCCACTACGCCTGGCTAATATTTTGTATTTTTAGTAGAGATGGTGTTTCACCATGTTGGCCAGGATGATCTCAAGCTTCTGACTTCAGGTGATCCACCTGCCTCGGCCTCCCAAAGTGCTAGGATTACAGGCGTGAGCCTCCATGCCTGGTCTGAAGTTGCTATTTTAAATAATCATCAGGAAAGCTTCCAGGAAGTGGCAATTGGGCTGAAACTTGAAAAATGAGAAGAGTGAGCCACAGGAGGCTCTTAGGAAACGCATTCCAAGAAGAGGGAGTGAGCACTATGAAGCCACTGTGGCCGGTGTGTAAAAGGCATTTAGTAGGGAGGGCAGTTTGGCTGGAACCAGGTGGTAGAGGCAGAATGATGGGAGATGAAGGCAAAGAGTATGCCTGGCTTTGCTTATCATTATTCTCTCCACTGTCAAAAAAAAAAAAAAAAAAAAGCCCCTATATTACCACTTCTCATGTAATCCTTACAGTGACTCTGAGGGTGAATGTTGTTGTCCGCATATTAAAAATAAATAAATGTCTCAAGGCATGGCTGATGTATCCTAGTCTCGGGTCAGTGAGGGTAAGCCTGCACCTGAAAGCAGATCTTCCTGATTCCACCACCCAGCCCTACCACCGTGGACAGTTCCTACAAAGGCACTAAGGAGTGGCCAGTTTGCTCATCATATCCCAGCCCTTTTATCCCTGGAAAGAAGAGTATAGGATCTGTTTGGAGAAGGAGACAGCAAATGATGGCTCTCAGGCCAACTGTAGCCCCCTACCGCTTTTATTGGAAAATAGCCACACCCCTTTTTATGTGTCTCTGGCTGCCTTCCCACTATAATAACCAAGTTAATTGCGGAAAACCATATGATCTGCAAAGCCCAAAATATTTGCCATCTGGCTCTTTACAAAGAAAAGTTTGTTGACCTCTGGTATGCAGCATGGGTTGGAAGTGAAACCAGGTTCTGCAGCCTATTCTTCATGCACCAGGCCATTAATCTGGACAAGAGGAGTGCACAACATGGAAGGGGTGAAACACAGGCCCTGGCCTAGTACTGACATTAACTCACCATGTGGCTCAGAGAGACTTTGTTTCTGTCCTGTTTCAATTATCTTATGTTTAAAATGGGCAAATGGATGGGTGCGGTGGATCACGCCTGTAATCCTAGCACTTTGGGAAGCTGAAGTGGGCAGATCACTTGAGGTCAAGAGTTCGAAACCAGCCTGGCCAACATGGTGAAACCCCGTCTCTACTAAAAAGCATAATAAAATAAAATAAAATGGGCAAGTTGGACAAGATCAGTGGCTTCCAAACTCTCTTAGTAATATTTTTATTGAAGTCTTATATGGAAGCCCAGTATCTAAAATATGATTTAAAAATTGTTCCAACCCCCCCGCAATAACTGTGGAGCACCTGCATGGGCATCTTTTGGTTATGGTGTTTTGAAGGCAGTTTGAAGATCGCTAGATCATTTTAGAGTCTGTTGCTGCTCTCACATTTTCTCTTTATAATGAACCTGGCTGGTTTCCTCATATTAGAGATGTTGAGAAAATCAGTTTTTTTTTCTCTAAATTAAATTTTCCTTTGCAAGAGAACACATTATTTTTCCTCTCTGGCCCTCAATTTCCTCATTTGTGAGATGAGAGCGGCCATGCACACCTCACAGAATCATCCTGAACATTCAATGAGGTGGCACATGCCAATGGCAGGTGATGAGGTGGAATTAACAGGAGTTGGGAGCCTTCCAGGCATGGGTTCAGGCATCAGCTTAAATAGAAATAGCTCGATTGAGATATAATTCACATACAATATAATCTGCCTATTTAGGGTATACAATTTGATGGATTTTAGTATATTCGCAGATATATGCAACCATCACCTGTCAATTTTAGAACATTTTTATCACCGTGAAAAGAAACCCCATACTCTATCAACTCCCTATCTCCCCAGCACTACCCACTCCCCTAAGCAACCACTAGTCTACTTTCTGGACATATCACACAAATGGAATCATATAATACGGAGTATTTTGTAACTGGTTTCTTTCATTACACAGTGTTTTCTAGGTTCGTTCATGTTTTAGCATGCATCTGTATTTCATAGCTTTTTAAGGCCAACAAATATCCATTGTATGGATATGCCATATTGAGCTGAATGTTCATTAGATGATGGACATTAGGTAGTTTCCACCTTGTGACTATTGTGAATAGTGCTGTTATATACATTTGTGTATGCATCTATGTGAGCAGGTGTTAGCTCTTGCTTTAGGCAAGTGTCTTAAGCCCCCAAGCCTTCATTTTCTCATCTGTTAAATAGGCTAATCCTATGTCCTTTTTTTTTGAGATGGAGTCTCACTGTCACCCAGGCTGAAGTATAGTGGTGCAATGTTGGTTCACTGCAAACTCTGCCTCTCTGGCTCAAGCGATTCTCACACAGCCTCCTGAGTAGCTCGGACTACAAGTGTGCCACCATGCCCAGCTAATTTTTGTATTTTTAGTGGAGAGAGGGTTTCACCATGTTGGCCAGGCTGGTCTTGAACTCCTGACCTCAAGTGATCCACTCACCTTGGCCTCCCAAAGTGCTGGGATTATAGGCATGAGCCACCACACCCAGCCAATCCTGTCTACTTTGTAGGCTTGTTGTGAAAGTTCTGCTATAAAAGGTGGCAACACATTTAGCTAAAGCCTGACAGAGCAGATATCTGATAACTGATTATTATTTATTATTATTATGAAGCAAAATAGGTTTTCAAAAAAAAAATAAGGTGAAGAAAAAGAATTCCTTCATTCCCTTTCTTTCTCTTTTGTGTTAAATCTAGGTTTCCTTGGTGGTGGGGAGCTCACACTCTCCCCAGTGGGCCCTACATTTTCTAGTTTTCTGGGTTCTGTCCTTTTCAGACAGAAGCTGAGGAGCCTGCCCAGTGAAGTCTGAAAGAAAATTAGCATCTAAGAACTGTGTGAAAATTAAATGGGGTATGAATGGAGGGTTGTTGAGGAGAGAGGAACTAAGAAGGCTGTAGAAAAAGGAAGGTAATTATCTTTCTGCATTCCAATTTTAAAAGGAAGATGAGACCCTCCCTCCCTAAGTGTTTTTGCAGTGGAATTCAGAAATTTAACTCACAGACTTCATTTATGGTTTTTAAACCTTCGATGGGCTTTTGTTTTAATCTTCACAAGCTGCGATCAGAGTCAAAAGTTCTGATAGACAAGGTATGTCAGGATTGTGTTGAAAATTGCTAATGTTCCAAGAGCACCCACCATAGGCCATGTGCTTGGTGCACACCACCCATTTATTTATCAATTCTTTATCCAGCACTGTACGTCAGTCATGTTTTTGTATCATTGGTGGATAGATAAGTCAATGAACAAGACAGACATAGCCCTTCCTTCAGGAGGGTATGGTTTGTTTCATTTAACCCTCAGAGCCCAATTTAATGGATGAGAACACTGAGGCTCAATTGAAATTCTGTCTCCAAAGCCCTTCTTTCTGTCAAACACCACTGTTTGGAAGCACACACAACTAAGTCCCTTTCCAAAGCCCCTCTGGGTTGGTTTCTGGGTGACTCATTGGGCATTGGTTAGTGACCTTCATGCAAAGAACAGAAGGGAAAGAGGAAGGCAGGAAACCTCGGGCTCTAGGCCTGAAAGGAGCCAGTAGCTCAGGTTCCCCTATTCTGACTTCCACACTTCAGCTTGACCATCAGTGTGAGACTCTGCCTTCAGCTTACAGAAGACATAGGACATGTGACTCCTGTGATTGAGGCACTTAGACTCTTCACTATCAAATAACCTCTTGCTGTGTTAGAAGTGATTCAGCCAAAAGTGACAGAAAACCCAAGTGGGTTACACAAGTAGGTGTTTGTTTCTGTCTTAGGTGTTGCATGCTGCAGGACACTGTGCTGAGGACACAGGGTCCCTCTACCTGTTGCTCTGTTGTGCATGGCCTGAATTCCCAAGTTCACTTCATGAGCTTACAGGCCTATCCTAGCTCTACCCAATGTGTCCTAATTCCAGCCATGGAAAGGAGAGAAGATCCGGAGAAGGGTATATCCCCTTCATTTCAGGAATTTTCTGCAAGTTAAACTAACTTCCATTTATATCCCTTTAGACAGGACTCAGTTTCATGGTTACAACTAGCTACAAATGAAGGTGGAAATTGCCCAGAAAATTTGGGGTTTTCTATTATTGTTAAAAGGGGTACATTGGATTTGCAGCTGGGGAGGAAAGATGAGCTGTGTCTGCTACATTCTCTCTCTCCATGTGTGTTCATGTAGAATGACACAGAGGAAGGGGTAGGTGGGGAGGAGGCGAAGAGGAAAACTTATTTGAGCTGGAGGCAGGGTCTCACACCAATGGTCAAGCTGAAGTGTTGAAGTCGGGATGGAGGAACATGAGCTATTGGCTCCTTTCAGCCCTGGAGCCCTGCCTTCCTCTATTCTCTTCTGCTCTTTGCATGGAGATCACAAACCAATGCTCAGGGAGTCCCTCCAGGAACCAATCCAGAGAGGGGCTTTGGAGAGGGACTCAGGTGAAGAGCTCTGCTCTGTTTTTCCACCCATCTGCAACATCTGGCTAATTTCTCTTTCACTGTGTCTAGTTATGTCAGTTGGGTTTCTTGAAGCCTCAGGCTGAAGTGTGTGAAAATGAGCAGGAGTTAGGCCTCAGAATTGTTCCCTCCTTGGCATTATCTGGAGTGTCCTGGTGGGAGGGTATAATGGGAGCACCCAGGTTGACTTGGGCAGGCTCTCCTTCAGGCACTCCAGCCCCATCAGCTTATTCCCTTAGTAAGGAGAAAACCATGGGTAAAGAGAAGCAAATCCTCAGATGGATTAAGTGTAAGGGCTTTGGAGTCACTAAGACCTGGGCTTGAGCCCATGCTTTGCCAGTTACTGGTAACGTTGGATAAACTACTTAACCTCTCCCAGTCCTAGTTTCTTCACGAGAAAATAAGAATGGTAACAGTTCCCATTTCATGGGGCAGTTTGAGGATTAAAAAGGAAAGTGCATGAGAAGTGCCAAGCACAACTCCTAGGAGAATGTGTGCTTAGCAATGGAAGTCATGTCTATTATTATTTTAGTGTCGAGCCCAGTTCCTGGAACATAGTAATTTATGTTTACTGGGCCCTGAATTTATGACCCCAGCAACAACTGAGTATGGCCACTTTATATGGAGTCCTGAGAGCTAGAACTTCTTGCCAAGTGATCTTGGAGAAGGAAGTCCATCTGGTTTCTCCTCTCACCTCCCCTGCATGTCCGCCCTCCTTTGTCATTTAGTTAATTAAGAACAGCAGCGTTTCCTCTCCCTTTCCTCTAAAACGCAATCCTAATTCATCTTCACCCGCCATTGCCAGGGCCCCTGAATCTGTGTGAAAAAGTGAACTTAGTCTCTACCTTCAAAGGAGGGAGCATTCCCTCTCCTCTCCCTCCTTCCTTTCCTGGCTACATTATTATTCAGGCTTTTTTGTGTCAGCACTGGAGGGACAATGAGCTTTCCCTTCTGTTCACATATCACTGGCCAAGACTTGATCCCTACATTAGAAGAGGAAAGTGGACAAGGAACAAGGAACAGTATCTACCTCATACCTGTGTTTCCAAAAAAAATCTTGTTTCAATTATTTTAAAGGGTAGCAAATGCATATAATAAAAATTTCAAAAAGTAAAAAAAAAAAAAAAAAAAAAAAGAACTTAGAAGTGCAGTAAGTTACCTGCTTGGCTTGGAAGAAGGTACAACAGCTGCTTCCTAGAAGTCTTTCCTGACCTGTTGGGGAATGTCACACTTCCTTGGCCCTCCAGCTGCAGGTTAACCTGACAGAAGGTCACTTTGCTTCTACAGCAAGAGGCCACATTTTCCTTCTCTGAATCCCAGTAGAAGTCCAGGCTCTTTCCTTATAAAGTTCAGACTCATTGGATGGCATCCAAACCTTAATTCATCTTCCTTTCCCTTTAACCTCCACAGGGCATCCACTCCACTCTTCTTTTCCTCGCCATGAGATGGCTCTCTGTCATTCACTCTGTAGTGGATTTGCCATCACTTCTCACAGCGACCTGTTGCTAAACCCATTTACTCTGTGGCACTCTGGCTGGGTCATCCGTGGGGCAGCTGATGAATGGCTAGAGAAAGTCCCCATGTTCTAGTCCTGATTCAGCTTTAGCCTGGCTGAGTGATCCTGTCAACCTTCAACCCCTTTCTGTGCCCATTTCCCTGGGATGAAAAATGAGGCCACTCAGCAGTCCCTCTCAGGCATAGGAGTGGTGAGGGATTAATTAACAATCATTGGGAAAGTGCTTTTCTACCACATATAGCATATCTAGAGAACACCAGTGGACTCAGTAATTATAATAATGAAAGTGGCAGGACACAGAAGGGATCATTCAGCCTGAGGTCTTTCAGGGGGCAGGTCATGGCTGAGAGATGATTCTAGAGGTTTGCAGATACTCAGCTCAGCAGCTCTGAACAGTCCCAAAGGTTCTCAAATCTGACTTTTCTTTCTTTCTTTTTTTCTCTTCTTGGTATTCTATCCTCCTAGCCTGAGAGATTCTGCATGTTCTATACTATCTTCCCCTGTGCTAATCTATCCCATTTGATCATGTTTAGTGTGTATGCGTGCAACCTATCCCATCTGATCATGCTTTCAATTTCATGGATGACCTTCGGGAACTACTCCAAGTTCCCAGAGTTTGCAGATGCAGAAACTGACCCTGAGTCCAAGAAAGGGAATTGTTCAGGGTTACAGAACAATTACAAGGACTCGAGAATGAAACTCAGAATCCTGATCTAAGAATCAGAAATCTTTTCATTCCACAGGCCTCTTCTCTCCTATCCATGCCTTTGAGCTCTACTGAAATTTCCCAAGCTCGGTCCTTTAACTTTCCCTTTGGGCCCTTTCATGAAAATTAGATGGAACAAACAGTTATTGAGCACTTACTAGATGCCAAACTCTGTTGTTGGCTCTGAAATGATTGAGGCCAAAACCCTGCCATCAAGGAGTGCTTGGGACATACTAGGTGTGAAATAAATCTGTTGAATGATTGCTTTATTTATTACTGGATCCCAAGCTTCTAGCATAATGCTTGCAACATGATGCTTCTTGCAGTATCTTGTTGCAAATATTTGCTGAAGGAGGGAGGATAAGGGAGCTCTTCACAACCTCTGTAGGGACTTCTGCATCAGTTTCTTCAAGCTGCTATTCAAGCTTCTTTATGTACTGCCGGGTGAATCTTCCCCAAACACAACACCAGTACTGTCACGATCTCCCTTTCCTGCTCACAAACTTTCAGCAGCTGCCCATTTTTTACTTAACATGTGCACACTTCCTTGCTTGGCACACTTGACCTTCTCAGATGTGGTCTCAACTGTCCTCTTCAGCCTGCCTTCCATGGCTACCTCCTTGAACATAAACCCTATCTACTGTAACCTCCACTGTCCTGCTTTATATACTTCCATGCATTTCTATCATGGGACTGTTGCTTATCTGCTCCCATTGCCTGGAGTCCATCCCCTCCAGGTGCTGCTGTAGGTCCTCACGGGGACTGATAAGGAAGTAATTAGGGTGTCCTCAAATGTCCCAATTGTCGGTGTTGGGAGTCCCCAATCCCTGGGCCACAGACCAGTACAAGTCCATGGCCTGTTGTGAACCAGATGGCACAGCAGGAGGTAAGCAGTGGGCCAGGGAGCAATTACCACCTGAATTCCATCTCCTGTCAGATCAGCCATGGCATTAGATACGCATAGGAGCACGAACCCTATTGTGAACTGCACACTTGAGGGTTCTAGGTTTCATGCTGTTCATGAGACTCTAATGTCTGATGATATGAGGTGGAGCAGTTTTATCCCAAAACCAGTCCCCCACAACTCCCCTGGCCTATGGAAAAATTGTCTTTCATGAAACAGGTCCCTAGTACCAAAAAGGTTGGGGACCATTGCTCTATGTCCTTGAGGATTTAACTTATATCCACTGCTCCATTAACTGGTAAAATGTTTATCTTTCAAATTCCATGTCAAGTGTCATTTTGTCTATTTTGTCTTTGAGGACTTTCTTATTACCATCACTTCCATATAGATTCAGCACTCCTTTATCTTGGCTCACCCTAATTTCTTGAAGATACTCTCTTGGCACTTGGAACACTTCGTCACCCATACTGATTTATGGGCCTGCCTTTCCACATTTCAGTTTCCTAGCTGCTTAATGGGTTGGGACTCTGTTCATATTCACAATCTCAATCCTCTAATACAGAAGTGGGTGCTCCTGATTCTTTTTCAAAGCAAGAAATGGTGTAGTCCCTTCTGTATTAAGCCTTTTGTACATTCTTCTCCCTTCTCCCACAACTACCACGGGAAATGATATTTTCATTTTCCACTGCAGAGTTTTCTTTGGGCAATTTAATATCTCTGCTTGCACTCATTGGTATTATTTATATGCCTTTTTTTTTTCTTATGATCTGTGCTCAGCCTTCAGTCTTAAGTATTGTGAAAAATGGGAGAGTAAGGAGCTAAAGCTTGTTTGAGTCTTGACTCTGCCATTAACATGCTCTGTGACTTTGGGCAAAACCCTCTTTTTCTCCGAATACTTATTTCATTTCCATGTCTATAAAAAAGGCACTGGACTAAAATTAGAGATCTCAAACTGGCTGCCCACAGGCCACATCTGGCATGCAGATATCATTTTGTTTGGCTCGTATTTTGTTAAATTAAAAAAAAAAAAAAAAAAAAAAAAAAAACAGAAAAGTTTCCAAAGTGAGAAAAAAGATGAGAATTTTCACACAACAGCTGGATTTCCAGCTTCTCTTGAAAAATTAGAAGAGCTGCCAAAACTGGGCTTCCTTCCTGCATGGCAATGTGTGCTGATGAGGCTCTGCTGTGTGGCCTCTTCTGAAAGGGATGAGAATGCCCCACCCCTCCCTCAGGGTAACTCCCTAAGGCCGAGTGTCAGTTGTCATTTGTCATCAGGCATGTACTACGGCTGTTCTTCCATCTCTTCTGCTCCAAGCACTTCTATAACCTGCCTGGGGTCTGACAGCATTGAGTTTGGGAGTCCAGGATTAGATGATTATTAAGGGCCCCTTCAGGTCTGAAATGCATATCTCCAGTTTCTTCTTCCACCTCCGTTCTCCTCACTCCTTTTCCAGCCTCTCCATCTCTAACAATCCTCAAACCCTGCCCAGTTATTTGTCTGGGAGGGCATGAGGGAAAGTGGCATTATCTTGACAACAGAACATTTTTCCCTTCCTGTAATCCCTGCATGTCTATCCTAATTACTTCCTTATCAGTCTCCTTGAGGACACACAGCAGGTAATTATGGGGGAATTGATGAGACACTCTTCATCATTAAGGAGTCTGCTGGAAAGGGAAGAGGGGAAAAGGAGATTCCAAATTCAGGGAGGAGAGCGGGGTTTCAAGCCCAGGCGTCCAGCTTCTTTGTTATGAGATCAATCTCAGTCTGCCCAGCTCAGACTCAAGACTGGCCAGACTGACTGTTTTAATGAACATCAGAGAGGCTGCCCGAAGAGTCCGTGGAGGAGGGCAACTGTCTGCATTTGGCTGTAGGGTCAGAAAGTGAGAGGAGAGCCTGTACACTCCAGCCCAGACATCCCCATGTGGATAATCCAGAATTGTCTTGTGGCATCTGGAAGGGGAGGCCAGAATCTCTGTTGGACTGGCCAGAGTCTAGTCTGTCATCAGCCTCTCCCTCAGGGCTCAGAGTCAAAAGTCTATGCTTCAGATGGCGTCTCTTGTCTGCCTGTTTTATTAATAAATAAGTTACATGGATTATTCCACTCTCTGTTATCAATCCACTGCTCTTGGACGTTGAAACAAGTTCAGTGCCCCTGAAATGCAGCATGCCAGGTCCCAGACCCATCACTGCCTCTCAGAATTCCCAGCTTTAGGGGCCTAGACAAGTTCTGCCTCTGCATTAAATTTCTCCCCATAGCACTCCCTTTCACTGCCACTGCCTATAGATCTATCTCTTCCTTTTGGGGGTAGAGTAGACAGAGAGCTATCCAAGGTATCTCATCCCTCCTTAAACTGTTTAAATCTCTGCAGTGGCTACCCCTGGATATCAGGAGAAATTCCAGATCCTTAGCATGGCCTGGGAGGTCTCCATGCTTCAGCCTCTGCCCAGCTCTCTAGCCTCACCACTTGCTATGGCCTGTCCCTGCCTCCCCAAATCTATGTACTGGGATTGCATAATTTTTTTTCTAGTTTTTTGAAGGATCCATGATATGGTTTGTCTGTGTCCCCACCCAAATCTCATCTTGAATTGTAATCCCCATAATCCCCACATGTCAAGGGAGGGACCCGATGGGAGGTGACTGTATCATGGGGGCCATTCCCCCATGCTGTTCTCATGATAGTGAGTTCTCACAAGATATGATGGTTTTGTAAGTGTTTGGCAAGTCCCTCTTTCACTCACTCTTCTCTCTCCTGCTGCCTTGTGAAGAAGCTGCCTGCTTCCCCTTCTGCTATGATCGTAAGTTTCTTGAGGTCACTTCAGCCATGCAGAACTGTGAGCCAATTAAACCTCCTTTGTCTATAAATTACCCAGTCTCAGGTAATATCTTTATAGCAGTGTGAGAATGGAATAATACCATCCATATTTGGATCTATTGTTTCCTTATGTTCACATCTGTTCCCCCTGGCTGGAACACTTTTGTCCTTTCTCTTCCCCTGGAAAATTCTACTCATCCTATAGCTCCCAGCATAGGTGTCCTGGCCTCCTGTGAGCTTGCATGACTGTGGCTGGGTTGGGCTTCCTTTTTCGCCTTCCATAGCCACCTGTTGCTTGGCCCATCAAGCATTTTTTCACATGGGATTGTGTACTGTATGGGCTGATTGGCACTTCTTTCTCCTTAGTTAGGAGGGCACATGACTGACTACATATGTCTTATTTATCATTGTGTCCCCTGAATTTAGCATGGTGTCCAGCTGATATTTGGGCACTCAGTAAATATTTGTTGGTCGATTAAGTGAAGTGAGTTACATAGATGTAGACTTAACTCAGTTTTACTCTGAGTGTTCATTCCTTGTCAACAAAGTGTGTGTGTCATAATAACTGCCTAGCTACAACAAGGGCTAAAATAAAAAATATATATAAAGAAAAGCAATTAGAATGTTTGCAACAGGAAACCTTGCAGGAAATAATTAGTATTAGAAGGAGGGTGAATCCTGGACATATTTCACACTGAAAGCATTGTTGAGTTATAATACTGAAGGTTTCTTTGTGCTTGTTAAGCCTCTCCCATGCCCCCACCTCCAGCCTATTTGAATGAATCCAGTGTCAGTGATTCAGAGTAAGAACGGGGAGTGGGATGGTGTTCCGAAGGGTGGAGGCTGGAGTAAAGCCATTGCCAGAGATATTGGGAAGTCTTCAAGCTGGCAAAGCCGTAAACCATTTGGAAGCTAAGATCCATGTTCCCTGAAGAGGCTCTGTCTAAGGGCTGAGCAAAGAGGTTGATTCCAGACATTGGGTAAATGCAGTTAGGATCAAATGGTAGTGGTGGTGGTGGTAGTCTTTGAGAGGTTAGGTCTTGATTGATTGCCTGGAATGCCAGTTTATATTTGAGAATGAGGCCTCAGGGGGTCAGAGGTAGGGCAGACAGACTGTGCACAGATCAGTTTAATGCAGACAATTTTCTGATTTTGTAGGAGAAATTGTTCTTTTCATGGTATCTCTGTGTGTATATGTATATGTGTGTGTGTGCACACATAAAAATGAGTCACTCTATCTCTGCACCAGACACACTATGGGAATGGATACACTTCAGCCCCCAGGACTGTCAATCTAACATCAGGGCTAAAACTAAATTAAAACAAAAATCTGCAGAGAGGAATTGGAATACTGTAGTATTTTTTTTTACCTTTATTAAATTCTGGACTTGACTCTACGAGAGTAGAAGGAAAAAAAAAATTATTGTTCTTATTTCAGCCCCGAAGGTCCCCATTACTGGAAAGGTTGAAGGAAAGTAATAACACCACCAGAGACAGGAGTGTGTTGAAAATGCCCATAGTCCTCTGCTTTGGTCTGTGCTGTTATGGAAAGAAATCTTCCATTGCCCTGGGTCTCCAGCCCAACTTGTGCCTGTACTGGGGGCCCAGGCATACACATCAACAAAGCTCATACCAACCTGCCTGCCACTTCACTGCCCAGATTCAACAGGGTTTATGGCCTGGTAAGGAGGAAGCAGCAAGGTGCACCTCTCCAAGACCTAAAAGCCCAAGGCAGAGGGCTCTGTCTTTGGCTACTATAGGAAGCAAGATGGCAAGCATGCAAATGGGAAGACAGAAGGTCAGAAAGGCAGAATGGCAGCCATGCAGACTTAAGTCCATATGCCCAGTTGTGCCATTGCTGCCTGTGTGTTGTTAGATGAGTTATCTCTGCTCTCTGGGAACCAGTTACTCCCTAGAAACATGGAGTAATAGTAGTAGCCTATGATGCAACATTAACATAAAGACATACCAAGATAGAATATACACAGTAGGACTGACACATGGCAGGTGATCATTAAGTGTTAACCTTCTGTTCATACACTTACTTATTCAGTGCTAGGCCATGATGTTAAGAACTAGAATTTGAAAATGAATAAAGAAGAGAACTTCCCCTCAAAATGTGCAGTTTTGTTCAAGAGTGCAGAGAGATAACCGTAATGTGATAAGGGAGAGTACAACTTGCTGTCAAACAGAGGAGGGGGCTATCTCCTATCCCATCATAGGACATTCTAGAAAGCTTACAAAGAAGTGAACCCTGAATTGTGAAGCAATAAAGGCTTGCCAGGGGATAAGATGGGGAGGGAGGGAGAGAGAAGATTCCAAACAGAGGGACCAGAATATGCAGGCTGGAGTGGTGAAAGACACCATGGCTTTTTTAAAGAATTTGCTTTGTATTAATTGGATTAGTAAATTTTTATCATTTTCTCTTTAGAGCAGTAGTTCTCAACAGAAGGTGATTTTTCTCCTAAAGGACATTTGACCATATGTGGAGCCAGTTTTGGTTGTCACAACTGGTGGAGCGGGTAATGCTACTGGTGTCTAATGAGTAGAGGCCAGGGAAGCTGCTCAACATCCCTACAATGCACAAGATAGCGCCCACCTCAAATAATTATCTGGCTTAAAATGCGAATAGTTCCAATGTTGAGAAGCTCTGTTCTAGAGCATCAGAACCTGGACTGGCAGAGAAGGTGGTTACCTATTTGGTTTAAGATGAGTCACAGAACATTCCCACTCCTTGCCCAAATATCCACTAGTTTTGCCACCATGGTGACCCCTCCTGTCTTAGAGTTGGAGATGCATGACAATGAACTTTCATGGTGTTTATAACTTGATTCCATCCCTCTGAATTTTTTACCAGGGGATATGTATAACTTAGCCTGAATTTATTCATTCACATTATTCAGTTGTTTAGCAAAGAATGGTGGGAGTGGGGCACACAGCTTTGGATAGGAGTCTATAATGTTTTGGAACTGGTTTGTTTAGAGAGATGGTTGGGAAGGCCAGAGAGAGGCTCTGTAATCTGAGGCTGATCCCTGCAGCCAGAAAGATTTATGGTTTTCCGGAGACAGAAGTATTTTTTTGAGTATCTGCTCTCAACCTGGTACTGATCTAGGCATGCCACTGCATAATTTCCTACAGACCTGCCTGATTCTTCTGTACTCCATCCACAGATATTCACTAAGCACCCACTGTATGACAGCCACTGTTCAAAGTGTTGGACGTCATGGTTGCCTTCCTATGAATTTAGGCAGGCGTGTTTCTCTCACCACCTGGGCTAGAAGTTTGGTTTTGGTCTGTAGTGGACAACACTATGTGAAAAAAAACTGATGGGGCACAATTGTGTGTCCTTGCTTGACAGAGTTGTGGAGGAGATGTGCATTTTTATAGATCTAGAATGAGCACAAGCAAGCAACATGCCAGAACATCAGGCTGTCCATCATCCCAAGATGCCTCTGCAGGTTTCACATTTTAATTCCAAGACTTCCTTTGATCTGTGCCATCACGTTTGTCCCAGGCTGGGATGCAAAGTGGAAATCAATGCTGTTCTTCTGACTGGCTATGCAGCATGATGAGGTGGGGGTGGCAGTTACGGGGAGTTTCGGGTTGAGGAAGGATCATCTGACTGTAGGTAAGGAAATCAAAGGTCTGTGAGAGGGGCAATTAGCACATGTGACAGTGCTGCTCAGAGTCCGTGAATGCTCCCCAGAGTGCCTTGAAAGGAGGCAGAAAGTGGTGGTTCTAGTCACTAAGGAGGGGCAGAGTCACGTTATGGAGTCAATACGGACTTTAAAGTTAGACCAACTTGGAATATGAAGCTCAACTCTGTGACTTTTGGCAAGTTACTTAACCTCTCTGAACCTATTTCCTCATAGGTTGTGACAGTATAATAATCCTTACCCCTCAGTATGATTCTAAGCAGCAAATATAATCCTATATGGAAAAGCCCTGGCCTGTGGTGAGCTCTTTTATGTGAAAAGAGCCATGCAAGACAGTCTTGTTTGAGGATTTTCAAACTTGAGTATTGCATAAAGTCAACCCAGACAGAAGCTGAATAAATGCAGAATCCTGGGCTCCTGCCAGATTCCTGTCTGAGTTCTGTATTTCATTTCAGTTCAGTTCAGTTCTGTATTTTATTTCAGTTATGTGTTTCATTTCATTGTGGGCCTTGAGATCTGTACTTCAGTGAGCATCCCAGTCATCCTTACTGCTGCTAAGCCTCAGTTTTCTCTGTGCTTAAACAGGGGAAATAATAATAATCTCTAAAATCAATGCCTCTCCTCACTACTGACAAAACAAGTTCACTTCCTTGTTTAATTTGACTTTGCTACTCTGTGAAGTAGGTATCATCATTGTCCTCATTTTTTGGAGGAGGCAAAAGAACCATAAAGTTCATTTAAAAGAAATTCTACTTGAATCCACTTTCAGTGAATCAATTCTGATGTTATTGACTTAAACCCATGGTGCAGTAGAGAAATTAAGGGATTGGGAACTGGGCAGCCTATGTCTCCCACTAAATGTCTTGATGGGTTTTGGGAATTAACCACCTTCATGTGCAGATCTCTTGGCCTCATTTTTTGTTGTGTCTAATGGGGTCTTGCTGACAGGGAGGAAACTCAAATACCTCATTGAGCCTTAATAATGCCCTGTGAAGGCCAGGTAGGGTGGCTAATGCCTGTAATCCCAGCACATTGGGAGGCCAAGGCAGGTGGATCACTTGAGGCCAGGAGTTTGAGACCAGCCTGGCCAACATGGTGAAATCCTCCCATCTCTACTTAAAAAAAAAAAAAAAATTGCTGGGCATGATGGCATGTGACTGTAATCCTAGCTACTCTGGAGGCTGAGACATGAGAATTGCCTGAACTGGGAGGTGGAGGTTGCAGCGAACCAAGATTGCACCAATGCACTCCAGCCTGGGCAACAGAGTGAGATGCTGTCTCAAAAAAAAGAAAAATAATATGAATGCCTTGTGAAGTAGACTGGGATGAATTTGTTATCCGCATTTTACAGTGAGTCAAGTAAAGTGACTTTCCTGAATTCATACAATTATTAAGTGGTAGAACCCAGGTTTTATTACTATTATTTCTACTGTGCTAAGTGTCCCACTGTGCTGCTGGGAGGAAGAACTGGACTAAAATAGAGGTGAGCACTCATTGAGTATTAGATTGTCACGTGGAAGGTGAGACTATAGACCTGCATAAAACAACCCATTATGGGGCCTCACTACATATTTAATAAAAAAAGCTCATCCATACAAAGAGGAACACAGCCTTTAATGATTACTTCAATCTTATCGAAATAAATAGTTCTTTTGGAGAAAATGGTTCACCTTTGGAAGAGAAGGAATTTTTCCCAGGAGTTCTCAGAAGAAGCAATTTTCTAAGAGGTGCCCTGTATAAAACAAATGGGCCTTAATTTGCCTCCCACAGTGACTAGTTGAAACTTGCTCCCGCTTCCCCAGCTCAGAGGAGCGGCTAAACCAGCACCTCTTGGTCCTTTAGGAGTGCTTTATTTTCATGAAGTGCCTTATAACAATAAGACTTCAGAACCTGGGCAGCTCCAGGCCTTTTGCAAGGGAGTACCATGTGGGAGAAGCAGCAGCTGATTGCTCAGGCATGGGACTGAGACATGTGTGCCTGCTTGAGGCCTCAGTTTTCCTTCACAGACAGAGGACATTGGATGTGTTCATTCTAAAGCCCCTCTGGCTTCATATTTGGTGGCCAGGTCAGCTCATTTATACCTTGAGTCTGACTGAGAGAGTCCCAAGCTGGGCAAACAGGAAAGGTGTGGCTTATTCTTCAGAGTGTACAGTATGACTAAATTAAGCTCGATGGTGAAATTCCTGGCCTCCCTGGTACCAGAGGCTCTTCAACATCTGGTGACTTTCACAGGTGTCTCTCTCCTCCAAGCCAGGAAGAAGAAAAGCCTAAGATTAAACAAGCCTGGATGGGAACCCCACAGAATTTGTAGTAGCCCAAACTTTAAGATCTCTGTGGTCATGTTGGATTCAGATGCACCATAATAATGACCTTAATACCTAACATTTTTTAAATGTTGATTTTTCCACCAGGCAAATTTTTAAGTGCTGTCCTCACAAAACTTAGTGATATGGATGGACATTATCAGTGTCCCCATATTACAGATAGGAACACTGAGGCATAGAGAACACAAGCAACTTTCTGAAGGCACCCAGATTCATGAGTAGCAGAGGTGGGATTTGAACCTAGTCAGGCTGGCTCCAGAGAGCACACCTTTATCTCTGTGCTATGCTGCTTCACTCAGGAATATGATGCAACTTGTCCTGCAGTTTCATTCTGCCTGCATCCCACTGTGGTTTCAACACGAGTTCAAAAGAAAGAAGGATGAGCTTCAAAGGGGAAAGGGCTGATATCCTTGGATCTCTTGGATCTGGTACCCTTGCTGAGTTCCCAGCTCCTCTGACCAGGTGTGTGACCACCTTAGGCATCTCAGTCCTGCCAGCTCTCTGTCCTGGGTCACAACCCCTCTCTGGAGTGGACAGATAAGGGCTGGCACTCAGGGAGTCAGAGACCTGCCAGTGCACTGACCTGTGAGCGTACTGTGTGGAGGGCTGGGCTCTCTGGGGCATCCTCTCATCAGTTTTTCCAAGGCTGGGGTTCTCATGAGCCAGTCTCTTTTTTGATGTCAATGGCTGGTGATGGATGGAAGTGTGGCTCCTCCCAGGAGAATCTACAGACTCCCAGGGGCACTTAAAGCATCTTTAAAAAGAGGCCTGGGCTTGACACTCTTGATGTCATAGGGATTGGGGAATGAGCCAGGTATCTGGAGATGTGCGTTAAAACCCTAGTTCTGCTATTAACTAACTATGGGCAGGAGACTTAGCTGTCTTGGAACCAGTTTTCCCACCTGCAAAATAGAGTCAAGAACTTACATTCATTAGTGTATTCATTCAACAAATCTGCACCAAGCAGCTGCTACTTCCTTCCCAGGCATTGTTGGGCTCTGCTGACTCAGCACAGAATAGTATCTAGATAGGGCCACCCCTAAGTTCCATTTTAGTCCTGTCATTCGAGGGGTCTACAGATGACCACTGAGACTTATGGTGAGCTGATGAGAAACACGGAAGGAGGCAGAGGCATTGGGAGGCTTCCTGAGGCTCTGAAATACCTTCAGGAAGTACAAAGCTATTCAACATAAAAGGCTCCAAATCTGTCCCATTTCAGCCTCCTGAGGGAAATGGGATTCTGTGTGTGTGTCTATGTGTGTGTGCGTGTGTGTATGACAGAGAGACATACACAGAGAGATAGAGAGAGTGGGGAGAGTGGCAGCAGATAGGGGAGGGAAACTAGAGGGAAAGCAGAAGGAATAGCAGAAGAAATAAGAAAGCAGTCACAAAGGGGAGAGGCAAAAAGATAAGAGAAGCAGAGAGAATTAAACAGAGCCAGAGGGCTCTCCATTTATACACCCAAGGCCCAGATACACCCAGTATGTTTCCTTCTGGTCTCCATTCAGCCTCACTGCATCTTTCTTGGACAACTTCTGACCTCCGTTGGGCCCAGACCAAAGAATCCCCAGGCCCAAGGCAACATCTATGAGATATCTATAAGCTGTCTGGATGTCAGGAAACGGCTCACCTCCCCCCATAGCAGTTTGTGGTTTATTCTTCTCCCAATGAGGCCCATATGGAAACCTGAAGTGCAGAGGCCCAGCATTGTGCTGATTTTAAGGAGTTAGAGTATTCCAGGCATTCAGTGGAGGCAGGAACACAATTCTGAGGGGGTGATGTCCTCAGCCAGAGTGCATCCCAGCAGGTTGAGCATCTTCCCACATTCCTCTAGGGCAGGGCTTCTAGCTCCTTCATGGTCACTTATATATAGTACCATGGTCCAGACACTAATGTCCGTGAGCCATCACATGACCCCTTCCATCCCTCCTCACCCTGGGAGGCTCCCATGAGGGAGAGAGTGAAGAAACTACCATTTAGTGAGAACCCAACATACAATTCTTTATCTCTCCCTCCTTCCATCCATCTCTCATTCATTCTCTCTCTCTCTCTCCCACTGCTCACCCCACCTCCAATTCTCAACACTGTCCTGCAAGTGAGATTTAATTATCCTCAGTTTATTAGTGAGATATCCCCAGGCACAGACACAGGAGCTGACTTACTAGAAGGTACTCAGGTCGTCTGTGTTGAAGCCAGCATGTATCACAATGCTGCCTGATTCCAGAAGCCCATAATCAGGGAAGCTATTGCAGAGGAGTGGTTAATTGCATGGGCTGGAGAGTGAGAAAGTGGAGTGTTTGAGTCTAAGCCATGCAATTTGTGATGGGTTGTCAAATCTTCGAGCACTTTAGTTTTTTCATCTGCAAGATGGGCTTGATATGAGTATCTACGTCCTAGTATTGTGAAGGTTACATGAGATAGCTCATTCAGATAACTTAGAAGAGTGCTTGGCACATGGTGAGCAGTCAATAGACGTTGCCTATTATGACTACCATCTGCCCACAGTTTTGTGTAGTCAGGGGAGCCTATACTTACGTGCCTGCCTGGAGGTTTACTCTCTGAAATTCTTCAATGTCCAAATACTTAATGTTGGATTTCTTTTTCACTTCCTATTGCGGAGTGGTCCCACTTTAAATTAAAAAGACCTTCAGGCAAACATGAATCTCCACGAGAGTCAGGGAGAGCTGACCCATTCTATGATGGGCTGAATTTAAGGAACTGAAACTCAACGTAATGAAAAGTTCGGCTCATGGGTCCAAAAAAAACCCAATTGCACATTTTGAAGAAAGATAAAGGAGATGAACATTTACTGAGAACTGCTGTATGTCAGAATATGCATACATCACAGCAGTCCTGGCTGAGAAGGTGTTCTTATTCCCATTTCATATGACGAGGAAACAGCCTGGGACAGTGACAGAGATTTGTCCAAGTTCACAGGTCTGGTAAGAAGCCTAGTTGGATTACCTTGATCATGATCCAGGCTGGCTTTAACCTCACATGGTTGGTGGCTGGGAGAGGGCTGGCAAAGCAGTGCACCTTTACTGTTCTAACAACTCAGCTGAGTGCGCAGGCAGTGCCTCTAATTGTGATTCTTAAAGGAAGCTGGAAAATAGGCATGGCTGTGTCATTGCTAAGAATTACATAAGACCTTCTTAAACGTCACTGTGCTTGTTCCTTGAAATAGAGAAAAGAGGAGAAAAATACCTTGTATAATATTTTAAAGTTCATGAAATATTTGGAAGTGCTTTAGGTCATTTAGGGAGGTGTAATCACTTATAGTTTTAGCAAGGCTAGAGGTCCTAAATTCAGGAAATTTTGATAGAAAACATCCAGGTATGTTGGAGTAAGCATTTAGAATTACTGTCATGAATGTGCCTTGAAGGAATTTGTTATTATATATTTATGTATATTAAGTAATATATTATTATATATTGCATATATTTTATACCAATATTATATGTTATGTATATATTATGTTACATATTAATATATCATGCTAGATTTACAATATAATAAAAATATATGTATTACATAAATAGTTATACATATATATTTATATTACATATACTTATTTGATTATATATAATTATAATTATAATTATATAAAATATATAGTATATTATATAATTTATATATAGTTGTATGTTACATATAATATTACATATAATTATGTTACATTACTATGTGACATATAATTATATGATTGTATACTATAATAAATATACCATAAAATTATAAAAACTTATATGACTATAATAATACATGTTTTATATATAATTATATATTGTATATTATAAAATAATACAATATAAAACATATGTGTTTTATGATATATAATATAATATAATATAATATGATAATATATAACCCTACTTGGTTTAGATCTGGGTAGGGGGATATATTGAGAAAACCCAGCGGCTAAGACAGCAACCACAGGGCCACAGGTCTTTGGCTCATATTTTAAATTGGGTGGGTGGGCTATATTTAGATCTTGGCACAAGAGAAGTGAACTTGCTTTCAGAAGTGTTCCTCCAGGTTTGGCCATGAGCGCTCACGGTCTGAACCCCATGTCTTCATTGCTAATGCAGACCCTGTTCCTCCCAGGATGCTGCTTGTTCAGCATGAATTAGACTTCCCATCTATATGTCACTTCATGCAAACATTCATGGTGGGGGTGGGGAGGTTAACTGTGTGTGTCTACCTGTGAGTGAACGGATGCATTGTTAGCAGTGTTTTATGAAAACAATCAAATGCAAAGCACCAGTAACTACAGATGTCTCTATCGTTTTCAGCAAGGTGTCTTTGGGGATTTAAGCCTTAAGGAATCGTCTAGCAGTGCATTAGAAATCTGTTAAAAGCTTCCGCCTGTTAGTTAGGGAAGAGATACATAACACTTTTGTTTTGCACAAAACAAGGAGGGAATTTTTAGGAAGGGAGAAGTGGGAAGGAGAGTTTAGGAAACATGGACATAAGTGTCAAAGCACAAAGGGATAAAGGAGAAATTCAGATACAATTTAGAAGGTTGAGAAAGAAAGGTCTGGTTGAGTCTGTTTTTTTTTTGTTGTTTTTTTTTGTTTTTTATTTTGAGACGGAGTCTCGCTCTGTCGCCCAGGCTGGAGTGCAGTGGCGCAATCTCGGCTCACTGCAAGCTCCACCTCCCGAGTTCACGCCATTCTCCTGCCTCAGCCTCTCCGAGTAGCTGGGACTACAGGCGCCCACCACCACGCCCGTCTAATTTTTTGTATTTTTAGTAGAGACGGGGTTTCACTGTGTTAGCCAAGATGATCTCAATCTCCTGACCTCGTGATCCGCCCGCCTCGGCATCCCAAAGTGCTGGGATTACAAGCGTGAGCCACCGCGCCCGGCCTGAGTCTGGTTTTCAAGGCTTTCTGTAGCTTTTTCAATTTTCCTTGAGGCAGTGAAATTCTGCTCCTCATTGCACATGGAGGACTGTGTCCTAAACCATCTATTCACATGAAAACTATGTGTGTTACCATGTGAGTCCTTTCCAACTGTCTAACTGGCTGGTTCTGGAGGCTCCTGGCTTGGGGAGTTTGGTGACTTTGGCCCCCATTTATAAATCAGTGGCACTTAATGTCTTGTATATCCTCAACTTGTGCCTGAAAAGCTTTTCCCCACTTCACTTGGTAAACACCTGTCCATTCTTCATGATTGCACATAGTCCTCATCTGCCCAGGAAACTTCCTGTGGTTGCTTCTTAAGGCATCATTAAGCATCTTCTTCTTTGCGCCACCTCTCTGTCATGTTCCTGTCTCTGGGGCTGCACTTCTCAGGCTGCCTTGAGTGCATGTGATGAGCTGAATGTCCACCTGACCACCCTGAGGCCCCAGTGAGCAGCAGGAGACCTTGTCTGACTCCTCCCTGTCTCTGGCTGCTTTGGAACTGGAGCTTAGTAAATATGAGAAAATCCAAACGGAAGAACCAGGTCAGAACCAAAGCCTAGGTTTTGACTTTCCTGAGAATCTGTCAGAAGCACCTGTGTGACCTCCTCAAGGCTCTTTCCATCAAACACTGCACAGGGGACTCTAGTGCAGGTAGTGAGGGCAGAGGAGATTGAGATTGCCACCCTGGTGTTACGTGTGAACACCTTAAGTGCTCTAATGAGTGAGGATTCTGAACGTGGGTTCCTAAATTCTGGCTTTATTTCCTTTGTCAAGCATTAGGCAGAAAGAAGGAAAGCTACATAAAAAGTGAAGCTGTGTAAATAAACAAATGGGTGTCAACAAGACTCTGGAGTTTGCAAATTTTCATTTGGGAGTGAGATATCACGGAGACAGGCAGGGGCACCCACATGGCCTTGATGCATTTTCCACAGGTTTGTTACGGTTTTGTCAGTTTCCTGAAAGGATTCAGAATGTTTCCAAAATGGAAAGGCCTTATGGAGCCTTAGACATCTGATCCTTTCATTTCAAAGGTAGGGAGCTGAGGCCCAGGGAGGGGAATGGTTATGTTCAAAGTTACGGAGCAGAAGTGAATGGCAGAGCTGATATGGAGCCCAGGACCCTGAGTTTTTATCCTGATGACTTAAGAACCAAGACTAGACCAGAGAATCCCAAACCTCAGGCATTTCAGGGCCATCTTTATCATTTTGACCATGTCTGCATTCTGTCTTTTGCTTTTAATTTTTAATTTTTCTAAAGTAATATCTGTATTGTAAATGGAAACTTCAATAGCATAATGATGATTGGAAAACTAATATCACTTACTAAAATTAGAAGGCTACTATAAAAACAAGTCCGGTGAAAGCAAAGCAATGCCATGACACTCTAGCCAGTTGAGACTAACGGTCCGCCTGGGATTTGAGCCTGAGGCCTGCTCTCTCTGGCTTGTTAAAGACCTTGTAGCACCTAACCACCTCCTGGTGGTTAACAAAAAACTGAAAGGGATTGGAGAGGATGTAACATTTTTATTTTGTGATTCTCTATTTATTACTTTGGTGAAAATAGCCTACATGTTAGTCATCCTCTTAACCAGCATAGGTGCATTTTCCCACTCTTTGGAAAAATTTTCCTGAATATATTAGCAACAAGAGAGAAGTTTTTGGGGGGAAGAAGGGCATTTCTTTCTACCTTAGTAATAGCTGATATGTATCAAGTGCCTTAGTGTTTTACGTATGAGGTACCTCCTTTGATAAATACAGTAAACTATTGCAAGATGGGGAGGGAATGGTAACTTGCCCAAGGCCTTTTGGGGACTTAACTTTTGGAGCTGGGTTCACATTGGTGGTGGAGTTCTGGAGCTTCCTCTAACCATGCTATTCTGGTCATAATGGGGGGTGGGCTCTGATTCCTTTGGACTTGTTCTTCTAGAGGCAAATCAGGAAGAGCTTCAACAGGGATAGACTACGGGTGTCCTGGAAAAAGTATTTGTTCACTTCATGAACATTCATGAGCATCTACTATGCGTCAGGTACTATTCTAGGCTGCAGGGCACAGCCGTGAACAAAAGAGGCAAAACCCCTTACATTTGTGGGGCTTACTTTCTAGTGCATATCTCTGTGTGTGTGGGACAATTAAAAAGAATAAATATATCAGTCAATAATGAGCTTTTTTTGGAGAGTGAATGGCAGGCTGCCTGATTTCTTCTGAGCTTGATCTTACATACTGAGTGACTTTGGGTTTATTCTATTCCTCAGTTTCTGCATTTTTTAAAAAAAAGCGTTCGATAGATGAGACATCTGATGCTGAGACTGTGAGATTCTGGATGGGCTATGCTCCCTTCTCACTTGGTGTGAAGGCCAGAAAAAGAGCAGATGGCAATCTCATGAGCTTTCACTTTGGGCTGGGTTCTAGGAGCCAGAGTAACTGGTATCTGCCTCCGGTGGGAAACAGGACTCTGAAAATCATTCCAGACTGGTCACTAGCAGGGTCTGCCGGAGATGATTTCATTAGGAGGATAAATTTAGAAATCAATTGTAAACGTTCTGTCATCTTCCTCATGTCATCTCGTAAAGTAGCTTTTTTTATTTTTTCTGTAAGCCTACCATTTATTGAGGGCTTGTATCTATGCCTGATGCAGTATTAAGCACTTTATATGCATTATCTCAATTAAGCTTGGAGCAGTCCTGTCTTAAACTGAGTTCGCCAGAAGCAGACCCTGGGCTGAGGAGATGAACGCAAGTAATTTCTTTCGGAGGTGGTCCCAGGAAGCCCCAGTAGGGGAAGAGAGACAGGCAGGAAGGGGAGCCAATGAAGGGCATATAATTGATCAAGGACTGCTGTGGGCAACTGGGGTTCAATCTCATTGGAGACCTCTGGAAGACCGTATAGAACATGTCCAAGTGGCAGAGTACAGTGGCTCATGCCTGCAAGCAATTTGGGAAACCAAGGCGGGAAGACTGCTTGAGCCCAGTAATTTAAGACCAGCCTAGGCAACATAGTGAGACTCCATCACTACAAAAAATAAAACATCATCTGGGTGTGGTGGCGTGTGCTTGTAGTCCCAACTCCTTAGGAGGCTGAGGTGGGAGGATTGCTTGAGCCTAGGAGGTCCAGGCTGCAGTGAGTCGTGATCACACCACTGCACTCCAGCCTGGACAACAGAGCAGGAGACGCTATCTCAAAAAACAAACAAACAACAACGACAACAAAAACCATGCCCAGGAATTATCCCACACTAGGCATTTATCCTCCACCTCCCATCTGTCATTGGCTAAGGGCTGCTCTTGGCTGGGGTGAAGATGGGTGGAGGACTTAAAACTCCATGATATTTCTGGCCTGCCCTGCATAAGGACTAGGAAAGCAGGGACTTCAGGTGTCTTCAGGAGAATGCTTTACTAGACTGTACTAGAAAGATAAGGGCCAAGGAAGAGGTGGGAAAGACCTCAAGAATGACAAATTCTAACTCTGATATTGCTGGCCTGAAAGGCAGGAAGACAGATGCAGGAACAGAGATGCCTCCAAGATCTTCTCTTAGTGCGAGAGAGGAAGTAAGCCTTCTATCCCGGGGGCTATAGGATTAGCAACCCTATTTTACAGTTAAGCTAACTGAGGACAAGTGAGGGATAGGTGTTCACCTGAGAAAAAGTGATGCAGCCCTCTCAAACCTATTATATATTGATGCATGTTTGCATGTATGTATATATGCACATATGTATGTATTTGTGTATATGTGTACACACATACATATATGTTTGGGTCAGAGAAGGGAAGACAGTATCAGCTGCACACCCTGTCAAGTTACCCCATTATTTACCCCATTCCAGAGATGAAGAAACAGGTTCAGAAAGGAAAAGTGTCAAAGACAGGACCAGCTACATAATTTGCAGGACCCAGTGCAAAATGAAAGCATGGGGGCCTTTGCTTGTAACTTCAAGATGGTGACAGCAGAGCCTTAAACTCAGCATGGGACCTTTCTAAATGCTGGGCCCTATGTGACCTCACAAGATTCCAGAGCAATTAAGGGGGTACCTCTGGAACCACCCACCTGCTTGCCTCCCACACTTGTCTTCTAATCCTCTACACCCAGCTGCTTCCAGGGCTGTTCAGAGTGAATTCTATGGGAAAGGATCCTAGATTTGGTTTAGGAGGGCTGCGCCACTTTTTTGTAGCCAAATCCCTTTCCCTCTGGTGGCCTCAGTTGGCTTATCTGTAAATTAGGATTGCTAATCCTATAACCTCAGGGATGGAAGGTTTGCTTTATCTCTAGCACTTGGAGAAGAATTTGGAGGCATCTCTGTTCCTGCATCAATCTTCCTGCCTTCTGGGTCAGCAATATCAGGATGAAGAGTTGTTATTCTTAAAAATGCATGGCCTGCCATAAAGCACATTCTGGAAAGATTATTGATCTTAGGGGTCAGAAGGCTAGATTCTAGTCCTAGTTCAGACATTGGCCAAGCCACTTCATCTTTTTTAACCTCAGTTTTGCTAAGTCTAGATTATCTCTTAACGTCTGTCTAGCACTGCTGTCTTAGGCTAAATAGCTGATTTTGTGTCAGCTACCACAAGTAGTAGATGCAGCCAGTGGTAGAAGGGGCAGTAAAAGGAATGGCTTAGGGCAAGGACCCAGAAGTTCAGCTGAGGGAGTCTGAATGCCACCTCTGCTGCTGAAATACTGTGTGATTTTCATGTAGTGTCTGCACTTCTCTGAGCCAAACGTGTGTTTACATATACACATGTACATACACACATATGTACATGAATATATAATGTGATATAATAACCATCTCGAAAGGTAGTTGTGAGGATTATGTAGGAAAACGTGTATAAAAGTCTTGATGGATGATTAATGCCCATAGTGGTAAAAGCTGAATTATGGAAGGGGAGGTCATTTTTCATCTCTCTCTCCTCACTGATTTGGAAAGTTCAGTCAAGCTTTCGCGTGCCATATACAACAGGCATTAGCTGCACTAGTCTAGGAGTTTGATGGATGAAAAATCCTGTTCTGTCCCCTCACTGACAGCATCTTCTATGAAGTCCAGCACAGAGAAGGGGCTCAGTGTTTGTCATTTATTATTTTTTTTAAAAGGAAGATGAACTAGACCACCTTTTAAAGCTGTGTCCTCTCCCTCTCCTTTTTCTCCTCCTCTTGCCAATCTTGTCCCATTCTCCTGTCCTACTCTATTTCTCCTTTTGTTCCCCAAACTTTCTCTTCTTATGCAGGTCCCTGTTCCCTGATCAGCCTGGAAAAATGACTCTGCAGTGCACTTGGCCTCTTCCAGGGAGTGAAACTCCTGAAAGTGCACTTAAAATGAGGAGGATTCCAGAGGCCAGGCAGTAGTAACACATCCTGCTTCCTTCCAGATTCTCCTGTTTTTAAAATGCTTTGAGGCAAGCAGATGTGCTCCATACTAACTGCATTTAGTGCCTTAGAATAGTGCCTTCACCTCTGGGAATCTCAGTTTCTTTCTCTGTAAAATGGGCTTGCTAATAGGTCCCTTGAGGGTGTGTTGAGCACGAATTGCATTGTGCAACATTGATAAGCATAGTGTCTGGCTGTATGGAAAGTGAAAGAGTATTAATGCATTATTTCTCCTTTTTGTTTGTTTGTTTGATTGATTGATTGATTGACTGATTTTGCCTCAGCATCCAGGACATCAGCTTTGGCTTCCTGGCCAGGTTTCCTGCATGGTATGTGGAAGCCAGAGTCCCAGAGGAGGAAGGTCACTGGGCCACCTGGAGCTGGGAATCAGAGGACCTTTTTCTGCCATGTGTCAGTATCTCTCTTTCGAGGACACCAGGCTGAGGGGATAAAATAGCAAATCAGTGGAAATTTTTTTCCCATAACAAAATCAGAAAAGATTAAGTGGATGGACAGTTCGAGAACAAGGCTGTTCTGCTCTTCTGTGCTCTACAGCGGTCTGTCAGTCATACCAGAAAAGAGGAAACAGGCTTTCAGGAGACCGCAGGAGAGGATTTGGTCTTTCTCTTTGAGTGCAAAACGTGGCCTCCAGGAAGACAGATCCAGAGATATTTCAGAGGCTCAGAAGGACATTTCCTGATGTCATTTATATACCCATGTATTTGAGGACACACATGAGAGCTTGGGTATGCCCTTGGGTTAAATGTACCTGTTTTGGCAGGCATGTGCATGCCTGAGCACGTAGGTGTATGTCTTCCCATGAAGGTGGCCATGTGCCTACCTGTGTAAAGAACCAGTGCACACATATGCTGGTCTGAACATTCACAATGGAACATGCATGATGTACATATGTGGGCGAACCTAGTGAGCACATTATAAGAGCATGCATGTGGGAGGGCCTCACATATGCCTATGAACACTGTGTTGTCAAAGTTTTCACATACGTATGTGCATATCTACATGAGGATGCAAGTTTATGTGTGTCATGGAATACATCAATGTGCACACATGCAGAAATACTCATGATGTCAGTGTTAGGAGGGAGCAGTTTTATAGAATGTGTGTGTGAGGTTTTACATGCAAAACCTTCTACTCTGTAGCATTGTCTGTATTCATACATGAACACATCAGTCTGTGCAGACATGCATGCGTATGAGGAAACAGTCATATGTGAACATACATGTTTGTGCATAGGAGGAGATATGAATGCTTTTCCTGGCACATTCAGATGCATAGATTCACAAGGAAGTACATGTGTTTGTGAGAACACTTGTACTTTAAGAGAACAGACATATAAATGGGTGTGTTCCTCCAGTTGAACACTTTCACAGGGGTTTTTAGGGTGTATAAACATGGCTTTTTGTGTACCTATGATCCATTTAGCCTGATTGAATGTATATACGCCCTAGAGATGATTTATCTAACTTAGTCCTCACTCCCAATGTTCCCAATGCCAGTAAACAGCCTGATTCCCTCTGTGATAGGCACACCTGCCCATCACAAGGACATTCCTCCTGGCTCTGGTAACATAGTTCCTTCTAGTATATTTCACATCACATAGTAGATAGGAATTAGGGTGGTGGTTATGAGGGTAGGAGTTATAGCCCTGAGTAAGTGGTCATTAAAGAAAAACATTTTAAAAAGTTGCATGGGATGAGTGGATGGGACACCAGCTAGGAGGGCCCCCCTTCTCCCAGTTCCTAGTCTCAGATAAATGATAGAGCTGAGACTTGTGTATAAGGTTTATCATGTAGACTAGAAGGTGTAGTTCTCTCTGTTTTCTGATAGCATAACACAGTTTCCATTAAGACAGTGCGCAATCAAAGCATCTTTACTAATAGCATTTTTTAGTAAATCCTCTGAAGAGCCTCTGAAGATGCCATGTCTATTCCCATTTTACAGGTGAAAAAAGTGAGGTTCAGAAAGGGAAGTGCCTTCCCCAGGTGAAACAGTACATCAGTGGCAGAGCAAGGAGGCTACTCAGAATCTGGCAGTTAGAGTACGGAGAATGTGTCCTTGAGGTCAAGAGGCTGGATTCTCACCAGCCCTATCCCTGACTTGCTATGTAACCTGGGATAACTCCCCTGTTCTCTCTGAGTTTCAGTTTTCTTGACTCTAAATGAGAAGTGGAGACCCAGGAAAATTATGCCCAAAAGCTTCCACTAAGGGCTTGGTGCAGGAAACGCTCTCCAGAAACATTTGCTGAGTTGACAAAGCCTACTCTAAGTTTAGAGTTTCTGTGATTCTGGAAATGGAAAGAACCAAGTGGGGTGGGGGCCAGAGGGAGGTGTGACAATTCAGATGTCTTGATTTCTAGTCTGACACCCTGAGGATATTCCAGGTTGTAACCACAGTGCCCTGAAGAGGATATTCAAAGGATGTATCTTTTCCTTTTTCCAGGAATTTACAATCAAAGACAGGCTCTGTTGCTTCAGAGCAAGTGATGTCTATATTAACTGGAGTAAAAGCAATTTATTCGTGTAGCACCGCAGAGGTGATAGTAGTAGCAACATTCACTGCTGCAGACATTATTGAGCACAGACATGTGCTGGTTCCTGTGCTGGCACAGTATCTCAGCACTGGGTACCTGTGGCTTTATCATTATCCGTAAGTCGTGGGAATGTCAGGAGTTTGAAATGAGATATATGCACACAGCTAAGAACGGAGACTTGCACAGAGTAAGCACTTAATAAGTGTTAGCCATTTTATTATTTTCAGATTAAGTGGCTACATTTTACCAGGCACTGTCTAGGTATTGTGATACATGATGACTAAGACAAACCAGTGCTTGCCTTCCTGGCTTTCACACTCCAGTGATTATTATGACGCTACTTTCCCCAGTTTATATGATGAAAGTGAGATTTTGAGAAGTTAAGTGATTTCTGGAAGGTTATTCAACTAATAGAGTGGCAGAGGTGGGAATCCAGGTGGCTGGTTTTAGAGCCTGAGTCCTGGCCCTGTGCTATATTGGGGAGCTGATGTATTTAAAAAATAGAAAGGCATTTCAGCCTTTCCACCTTTCCTGTTGAGCCTCTTGGTTTCAGTTTTCTAGACATCTTCCGCCAGGTTGATTGGTATTAATCATAACCATGACTTTTGCACAGGGAACATTCTATTTAAAGTTCTTTCTTGTGAATTTTTCCTTTTACTGCCTCCAATGACCTAGGGAAGGAGTCAGAGGAGGGATCAGTCCCGCCATTTGACAGATAAGAAGACAGGCTCAAAGAAATGAATGCCTCATCTAAGGTCACAGAGCAAAGACAAGAGTGGAATTCCACTTTTCCTACTGCTAGCCTGGCAATATGGGAACAACATTCTGTCATGTCACCTGCAGAGAGGAGTCTGGCATCTTGCACTGAATTAAAAGGTGTCCCCACAGTGGTCCCAGGACTTCTCATGTCTGACCCCATCGGAGAGGGGCTTGATCTGTCATCATTCAGGCACACACTGTTCTGGTGGGAAGGGGCATTAAATAACCTTAGCCATTTTTTCATCTTTCTCTGATGTAGAGAGAAAATCAAGAGGGTTTTCCCTCCTCCCCACCCTCCTCCCCACCCTCAGCCTGGCATCCTCTAATCACCCCTTCCTTGCCACAGGGCACCATCTGTGGCTGGCCTAAATTGGACTGAATCGTGTGGAATTGCAAGTCAAAAGGGTCCTGTAATCATTCCACTGATGGCCTGGGGCTCTGTGCTCCAGCGCCGCGTCATAAATAAGGGTAATGGAGTAGAGGCTGAATTACAATCAGGGCTGCTGTGAACACACCGAACAGGCATGGAGCTTATTTAAGGAATATAGAGGCAGACTACACTCCTGAAGCAGTACTGTTGAAGCCAATCAATACTCACTCACTCTCAAATCAGAGCCACAGAGACTTTGATTAGGAGGAGGAGGGGCTGAGGGAAATACGGTAAGATCCCTCCTAGGGCAAAATTTCAATATCAGTTTGTTCTGTGCTACACATGCCCATTAAGCACCAACTCTGAGCTAGGCGTTAGGGAGGTAGTGGGCAGCAAGAGAGACAAGGCTTTTAGTTTTAAGAAGCTCAGAGACTTGGGGAGGAGAGGGTAGGTGAAGCATGAAATAACTAAAGCAATGATTACATATAGTGTGATAAGCACAGAGCAGGAAAGCCCAACCCAGTCTTGTGGTGGGGTGAGGGGGGAAGCTGCACAAAGGAGGAGGCATCTTCCAGTTAGCTATTGCTGTGTAACAAACACCCCAAAACTTAGTGGCTTATGACAATTGATTTGCTTCTATTTATATGGGCTGGTTATTTACGCTGAGCTTAGTTGGGCACTTCTTATGGTCTTGGCTGATCTCTGCGGGGTCTCTCCTGTGTCTGTGGTCAGCCGGCAGGTTTGCTAGCAGCAGGATGACCCAGGTTAGCTTCTCTCACATATCCTGTGGTTAGCAGCAGGTTTTGTCTGGGGCAGCATAGGCAGATGGGCCATCCTTCTCTCTGCCTCCATCAAGCTAATCTCACATGACAATTGCAGGGATCCCAGGAGCATCAAGAGGGGGCAAGCCCCAGTACATCAACACGTTTCAAATCTCTGAGTGTGTCACTTTTGTCATTTTCCCATTGGCTAGAGAAAGTCCTGCAGCCAAGTCTGATTCAAGGGGAGGAAAAACAGACTCACCTCTTGACAGGGATATCTGCAATGTCACATGACACTGGTTTAGATGTAAGGAGGAGGAGAGCTGTTGACTGTTTGTGTAGTCTACTTACAGCTGAGTTCTGAAGATTAAGAGTTAGGTGGGTAAAAAACAGTGAAACAGAGAACAGTGAAAACAAGGATATGGATCTATGAGTGTAAAGGCAGGGGCACACGGAGGAATGACAACGCAGAGATAGACAAGGCACAGGAGTGCTCAGTTGTCCTGGTTTGGCTGCATCACATGTCATTTGGTCCAGGTTGGTGCTGTTTGGATAGATGGCAAAGGGGACTATAAAGCAGGGGTGAAGGAGAGGGTAGGGGACAGGGAAAACAAGATGTGCTTAGTCTGAGGAGCTCTTACTTGTTCCTTCCCACTTCTGGTTCTTAATCTCTCCAAGTCCCCTTCCTGCACACTGTACCTCAGTATTCCAATCTGTGAAATTGGAGTCAGGAATTTCACCATCCTGTCCTCTTTACTTGGGTTTCTATTTTAATCTTGTATCAGTCAATATTTGTCAGGCTCCTGCTGTTGCAAAAATTGCTGAACTACCAAAAAGGACACAGAGGAGATAAAAGCAATTCCTGGTCCAGAAGACTCTTATGACCTAGCAAAAGTCATGAGAATTAGGGATGGGTGAAGTTCGTGAAGTCAGGGAAGGAAGTAGAAGCCTGCCAGGGGAGTTGAGGGCTCAGGAGAGGGAGAGGCATTTTGAACTGGGCTCTTAGAGGGTCACTTCAGCTGGGTTTTGAATGATGAGTAACATCCGTGTATGCAGAAGAAAAGATAAAGGCATTTCAGGCAGGTGGCAAGGTGTGAACAAAGGCTAAGAGGTAAGAATGTTGCTTGGGGCTAGTGGACCATGATATGATTCCCATAAGCAATGGATTTAGGCCAGTGTCTGACCCTGGGGATTAATTCATCACATAAAGGTATTCCTTTAAGCCTTGCCTCTCCCACCTTTCTGCAAATAGCTGTTGGACTCAATGTCAGGTATGTTTATTCTTCTAGGCTCTGTTTGGTCACTGGGTTTTACAGGTTTCATTTTTCCTCCTCACACATCACACTGCATGGTGCCATGCCTTCCTGACTCATTGCATTTTACATGTCAGATCTGAATCCATGCATGTGGCATTCAGATGCTGAGTCCCTGGGTTGGGGTGTGGGGGTTGGGGTTGACAAGTCAGACTTAGCAACAGAGACTTAAGATGCCCTCTTGGCAGCATCTTCAGGAGAGTTGGAAGGGGCCCTGGCATTTTAAGGGATTTTTACCACTCCTTGTCCCGCATGCTGCTAAATCACTTTTGGGATTTAAGGAGGTTCTGCCTGTTCTCTCTGTGAATCCTTGTCTCATTGTTCTTCTGAACAATGAGATCAGAAGAACACTGCATCATGATGCTGTGTGATTTAAGGCAAGTTGCTACTCTTCTCTGGTCCTTATTTAACATATTAGTAAAGTGGGTGGGATAGATCATTGACCTCTATCCCTTTACACTCTCTACCTGTTGTAATTTTCCATGATTCCAGATCGTTGCTGTAGGGATAACTTTAAAAGGTTTACGGGGCACTGGGGACAAGGTGGAAGGGTCTTAAAGACTGTTTCCAAGTAAAGTAGAAAGTTTTATCTCTGTGACTGCTGCCTCCTTTTTCTTTATATTTGGTACTGTCACCCCCTCCCCCCCACACTGTTCTCAAAACCAGGTGCTTCTTGCCTTGACAGTGGTGAGATAGAAAATAGTGACGAGAAGACAGACAACTGACAGAGAATATCCATAGGCTAAATGCTGCTCTAGGCTCCTTCCAATGCCTTATCTCCTGTTATTCTCACAGCAATCATAAGAGATTGATTTTATGATTCCCATTCTTTCATGTGAGGCCAGTGAGGCTCAGAGAGGTGAACTTAATTGGTTAAAGGTCAACCCAGTGAAATATAGGAAGGAGCAAAGTGATCTTAAATACTCATTCACCGTAAGACAGAATGCTTCATATACCTCTTTCCCAGGAGATATTTGCATCTTAAAAACAGAGGAAACAAAGGACATTACTATGATGAAATGAATAGGCAGAGCACCTGAGTGACCTGGAAGGATGCCTACTGCCCTGGTACTTATCATATCACACCCCCTGGCATACACTTGATTCCTCGATCTCTTCTCTCAAATGTGCAAGCTCCTTTCTCAGCCCAGGTGGGACAGTGGTGAAAGCACTGAATTTGGAATCTGTGAATCAGGGTTTGGAAAAGTGTAGTCCCCTCTTAGGGCCTCAGACATCTCAGCTGAAAACTGGGTGTTCTGCTATCTACTTTACCTATGTGTGTTTCCTATGAGGGCTAAATGCGACAATGAATGAAAGCCCTTAGCCTGGCACGTAAGTAGGTGTTAGCAAAGGTTAGTTCCTGTCTCCATTCTTTAGTCACCCACTCTCTGCATCAGTTGGCAATGTTGTGGGACAAGGAAGAGGAGAAGGAGGAGGAGAAAAACTCATTGACATTGGGATGTGTTTTTAAAAAGAGAGACAGAGAGAGCATGCAAACAGAGAAACCAAGGGCATATCATGAAGCGAAATGACAAAGACCATGCAAAGAAATACAGCAAGGAGAGAGGGAAATGGTATGGGAGAGAATAACTAGGAGTAATGAGAATCAATTCCAGCAACCCTCTATCTATTTCCAAATCTAATCTGAAACGATATGCTTTTCTCCCTTGCCAATAGCTCTTAATTCTTCTCTTCCCCTCCCTTATTTAACTGGGTATAACTGTATTATTTATCTTCACTGAGTGGCTTGGGAAAACAGTTTCATGTAAAAGATGCAGTTCCCAAAGGAGGTGGTAATGGGCAGATTGGAGGCAGAGGCAGAGATGAGCGCTGACAGCTGGGGTTGGGGAGGAGGAGTCTAAGGCACCTCTGGGGTCTGGAGACTCTAATCCCACTATTTAAAGAGTACCATTCTCTCCAGAAGAGCTTGAGTCTGTTCTCCAGCTGCTTCCAGAGGGCTTTGGTCATGTCGTGGCCCCTGCCACTTCTCCACTTTCTGTCCCCATGGGTGACCTCCTAAACCTAGCACACCATTGGCGTTATCCTGTGGGCATTTAACCTGGCCTGACATCAGGATCTCTTAGAATTATAAAATGCCCAGATTATAGACTCTCCCTGCTTGTGCTGTCCAATCCCCTGATAAATGAGGAGCATTAACTGACCTTTCACATGTGTTCCTGTAACACGCTGTGCCTCCTATCTTGTGGTCATTACCACACACTCATCATCTTTGCTGACTTTCCTTTTTCTGCTCTCCTAGATTGTGACTTTCTTGAGGACAAGAAACTCAGGAAATGTACATTTAGTGATTCATTGATTTAACAAATATTTATTGCACACCTGATGCATGCTAAATAATGAAGACTGCAATGTCCTAGACAGGCATCGTCTTCTCCTATGAATTAATGATTAAATGGGTGGATGACTGAAAAAACTGAAGCAAGGGGAAATGCTTGCTGCTGCTTAGAGGGAACAAAGGAATATCCAGACTAAATTGGAAAGTCTATGAGGATAGTAGTCAAATTGATCTTTTCCTCCAATCTATCCTTAGGACCTAGCACTGTGCCTGGCACATTTCAGATAGTCAGTAGATAATTATTGGAAGGTATATTAATGGATGAAGTATGTTGTTGGATGATTGCATTTGCTTTCAGAACTAACTATAAAACTTTGCAGATTTCCAAGCATGTTGCTATGTATGGCCTTACTTTCTCTCAGTTCTACATTAGATGTGATGTAAGTAGGCCAGACTGTGACCCTCATTTTACAAGTAAAGAAAATCACAGAGGCTCTGTAATTTGTGCTCCAGGATACCAGTCAGGTGCTGTAGAGGGATCACAAAAATATAAGCTTCTGACGCAAAATGTAGTGTTCCCTTCACTCACCCAGGCTGTTTAATTAGGTCAGAATGACTGGGGTCCATCCATTCACCCATTCACCCATCAGTCCATCCACCTTGTCATCTTAATTCATGGTATATGGAGAGCTTCATTAACCTCTGAGCTCGGGCTTGGTCTGATTGCATAAAGAAGCCCCAAATGGGACCCAGCACTTATATTATTCTGCTAGGTGATGCTCCATGGGCAGGAGTTGGTAACCCCCAGCCTCTCTCTATAATGGTGGCTTCTGCATTTTATACCAGTTCCCCCCACTGTATCCCTTTGTACATTTGTGACCTTCTTGCCTTCCTTCCCTTGTGCCAGTTCTCCATCTGAAGTGCCCTCTGCCACATAGCCATTTGTTGAAATCTTGCCACTTCTTTGAGACTCCTCCATGAAGGGTTTTTAGATCCAGCCAGAAGTAATCTTTCCTCTAAGCGTTCTACTTTGCTTTATAGCTATTTATAGCATGTCTTTTCTCAGCCCCTTGGACTAAGCTCCCGAGGACAGAGTCCCACAATGCCAGCTCTCAGAAGAGGTTGGTTGACTAAATGAATCTTTAAAGTGAGTATTTGCATATGCTACAGAGGTAAAATATAGAATATAGTCAATATAGAAAACGTAGAGAAAAGTGAATCAGAACATGATTAAAATCACCTCTGATCTCACTATTTAGTGAGTGCCATTCTTTGTGATCCAGTGTATTTTTTCCAGCTGTTTATACACATACTCATGTCTAAACAGGATCATAAGAGTGTCCACTTTCTATTTGAACTTCCCCTATCTCACTTCATGAAAATATAAGCTCCTTGAAAATTAACATTTCTTTCTTTTCATGTGCATTCTCCAGGATGTTAGGTAAATTTCTGTAGAGTTGCTGTATGGGAATCCAGCCATTATTGACACCCCAAGTTGCTGTCTCTTCTCTCTGTCCTCTGGAAATGCTCATCTGACTTCAAATATGGGACGGCTCAATTAAACATACAGAACATTTATGGAGCCCCTATTCTGTTCAGCCACTGTACCAGGCACCAGGCTACACAAATAATTCTGACATGTCCCTGCACTAGGATCCAATAAGGGAAGTCAGCTGTATAAAGAGGCTATTTTAAGATATATATATATATATATATATACACACACACACACACACACACACACATACATATGCACATATATATACACATATACATATATATATATATACACATATACATATATATATATATACACACACACCAAGACTGTGGTAAAAGAGGATACTATAACTATGTATATGAAGTACTATATAACAAATGTAACTGTGGAGTGCTAAGTATCAAGACCAACCTAACAGCTAATTTGTTTGTATTATCTCATTTGATTCTAAAAACGACCCTGTAAGGCAGGTGCTGTTATTATCCTCATTTGGTAGATGGGGGAACTGAGGCATGAAGAAGCGAAGAGCTGGCCCAAAACCACACAGGTTGAATACATGGGAGCTGGGATGCAAATTCAAGCAGTTGGTCTCCAGACCCTGTAATCTTATGCAGCATGCGATATTCCTCCTTATGAAAGCATGGAGGAGCACAACATATTAAATTAGGAAAAACACATAGTATATGTGATACGTTATATAAATATCTGGTCAGAATTAATATTTAAGTGCAAGGAAAGGCATAAGAAGAGATCAGACTGGGGAGAAATGCACATAACAGGCCAGGAAGGGCCTTGTGTGTCAGGCTCAATAAATTAGGTTTCATCCTGAGGGACAGTAGAAAACATTGGAGGGTTTTGAGCCAAGGAATTATATGGTCAGTTTGACAAGTTAGAAATTTCATCCTGGTAGCCATTTAATGGATGGCTGGAAGGAAGGAAGCCTGAAGGAAGGTAGGGATACCTGTTAAGGAGCCTGCTGAACAGTCTTCATTTGCTTCTTGAGATTCCCTTTCCCACCTGCTGTACACCCAGGAAGGCTGACTTATATGATTTGTTTCATTTAAGCATCCTTGGGTGTTTAGTCGAGGTCAACTTGTGTGAGACATCTGCAAAAAATTGGTGGGTAGAAGGAGAATGAGGTTGGAAAATTACCCTCTTGAAAACCTCCATCCTGGGTTGTACATTGGCAGCGGCTGAGTTATTCTAGTAAAAGCTGTCATTCTTATCTTGTAGCTATATGGTAGCCCTTTCCTACAGCTATGGCTTTTTAAGGGTTTGGTAATCCCCCATCCCCACCATCTCTTGCCCCTTCAGGCCTAGGGTGGGGACAATTCCTTGCTGTTATCAATTTGGGAGTACTTTGTTGCTCATCATTAGTTTGCCTTAACCCAGCCCAAGCCTTTGTAAATACTCCCTTCATTAAACACTTCTCAATGACCTTCCTGAGTATGTCTCCTCTTCTCTGATGAGACCCTGACGGGCACAGAACCATTTGCAATAGCCCATGAGAGAGATGATAAAGCTTTGCATTAATTAAGCATTTTAGAGATGAAAAAGGGCATGAGTATTTGCGATTATTTCCCAGGCCCACTCAGCAAGATTTGATGTGTGACAATCACCCATGAATGCTGGAATAGCTAGTGGCAAGGTTGGTTAAAGTCAACATCACTACCTTTCCCAAATCTTTCTGCCTGGGCAGTGAGTTCATCTCATGTAATGTCTGCTTTCCCCACGGCGAGAAAAAGACCATTTGCAAACTCATTGGAAGCTTTCTCTGGGCTTCAGCAAATAATCTGCTGGAGGGTCAGCTGGTGCTGTAGAATCAGAAGGCTGGTTAGTTAGCCACTTGGGAGATGTTACCAAGATGGCTGGTGATGAGAAGAGCTGCTTATTTTCTTAATGACCTTCAGGAATTAAATAAAAATACAATGAGTGCCATAGATTAGGAAGAACAAGCCGATTAAAAGCACAACATGCCTTCAGGATTTTTTATTTCTTTTCCAGGAAGCTGAAAGGCATCAGTGTCCACCAAGGCAGTATGGCAGTCTACCCAGAATCACTGATGAAGGCTGATCTTCTCTCTTGGCTTTTGTGGGGCGGTTGAGGGGATTTGAGCCTGTTGAATATTTCACGAGTTGTAGCCCATGGGGGAGAGCAGAAAAAGGTGAAAAGGCAATCCCTGTGTTTCTTTATGATTCCAATATAAAACCAAGCTATCCAGGGTAGGAGGGAGGCAGGCACTGGAGTCAGCCTACCGCCGAAAGGCATGGTGCACCAATTCTCCCACTTTAATATCTGCTGTTTCGTTTTATATTCATCATGTCAGCATAATTTGCCTTTATGGGAATCGTCTTGGTTCCCGACCAAATGCGTTTAGTCCCGCTTTTGCTTTAAGTTTGATTGGAATATGACTTGAAGACTTCAATGAAATGTTTATATGGAAGGAGTAGGGGAAGAGAAAAGGGAAAATGCAATTGGAAAATCAATCAGCATATAGTTTCAAGAACTGGTTTTGGTCATGTTACTGTTTTATTAACCTGTTTTTAAGGGACACAGGACTCGTTTTCTGACCAAGTGTACTCTACTGGTTCTGAATAAAATGTACACGGTATCACCAAGCATTCAAAGCCCTTAACTCTGTGTCTGAATTACATTTCTTTCTTTTTTTTTTTTTTTTTTTTTTGAGATGGAGTCTCACTCTGTTGCCCAGGCTGAAGTGCAGTGGCACCATCTCAGCTCACTGCAACCTCCACCTCCCGGGTTCAAGCGATTCTCCTGCCTCAGCCTTCCGAGTAGCTGGGACTACAGGTGTATGCCACCACGCCTGGCTAATTTTTGTATTTTTAGTAGAGGCAGGGTTTCACCATGTTGGCCTGGCTGGTCTCGAACTCCTGACCTCATGTTCTGCCCGCCTAGGCCTCCCAAAGTGCAGGTATTACAGGCGTGAGCCACCGCGCCCAGCCCTGAACTACATTTCTCACCTGACATTCTGCTCCACTCTGACATACACATGCAGCTTCATGCCCCTGCGATGACCAGCTGATCTCTACGCCTTCTCCTCCTCCCCTCTGAGGGACATGAATCTGTCCATCCTCTGCAATGCTCCTACCACCACCTTTGGAAGTAGTTCTTGGTTGCAAGCTAGGAGGGTCTTCTCCCACTTTGGAGTTTTCAATCGACATTTTCTTCTTCTTCTTTTTTTTTTTTTTTTTTAATTCTCTGATGAAATGTAACACTCTTTGAATTCTATTTTTTAGTCCCTCCACCATTTTATTATGGATGTGTGCAAGTATGTTACTGAGTCACTGAAATATATGTAAATACATAAATATATATATACCAAATCACTGAAATATATATATGTATGCATTAAGCATTTTAAAGATGAAAAAGGGCATGAGTATTTGAAATATATATACATATATGTATATAACTCAGTGATTCAGTAATTATTTACTGAGCATGTATTATGTGCCAGGCACTTTCCAAAGTGCTTGAGAGATGGCAGGAAATAAGACACACAAGGTCTCTGCTCTCCTGGAGAGAGAGACAATAAACACATGTTCAAGAAAATGTAAAGCATAAATTTCTTTCTTATTTTATTTTATTTTGAAGACAGGGTCTCATTCTGTTGCCCAGGCTGGAGTGCAGTGGCGCAATCTTGGCTCCCTGCAACCTCCACTTTCCGGGCTCAAGCGATTCTTGGGCCTCTGCCTCCTGAGTAGCTGGGATTACAGGCACATGCCACCATGCTTGGTTAATTTTTGTATTTTTAGTAGAGATGGGCTTTTGCCATGTTGGCCGGGCTGGTCTCAAATGCCTGGCTTCAAGTGATCCGCCTGCCTCGGCCTCTCAAAGTGCTGAGATTACAGGTGTGAGCCACTGCACCCAGCCTGAATTTCTAATCATGATAACCGCTATAGAAAGTTTTTGTAAAAGGGATATAATAAAGATGAGATGTGTGTGAAGAGGACTACTTCAGCTAGAGTGGACAGGCACAGCTTCTCCAGGCAGGTATCATTTGGCCTGAGAGACAAACACTGAGAAGAAGCCAGCTCGTAGGTTCTGGGAGGAGAGTGCTAGGAATGTTGGGCAGAAAGTACTCATGCCCTAAGACAAGTAGGAGTCTGGCCTGTTTGAGAAACAGTTGTAAGTCCTGCAGGGATGGAGTGTGTGATGAACGGGTGATGGTAGAAGATAGTCCCAATAACACACAGTTGCCTGGACCATGGTCAATGGAGAGTGTAGCATGTGTGTGGACAGTAACATGGGTAGAATTTCCACTGCTAAATGATTATGAGCTCCCTGAAGGCAAGGCTATGTCTCATTCAACTCCATATTCTGAGCTACTGAGCTGCCTGGAATTGAGTAGGTGCTTGATAAGTATGTTGAATAAACAAACAAATGCATGAATAAATGAATAATGAGTGAATGAATGATCGAGGCCTTCCACTTCTGCTAAAGCATTTTTCCCTTTAACATTTCATACCCCTCCTCTCTCCTCTCCAACAACAGTTTCTTTTCTTTGTAATAAAGTAAGTCCAGAGTTATTCTCTGTGATTCAATATTTACTGTGTTTCACACACTGTTATTATCATTTAACGTTTACTGTCTGCTGACTGTGCACTCATCGCTATAGCAAACAAAGAGCTCAATCTAGTTTTGGTTCATGGGCTAATTTAGTCAAGAAAAAGGAGATGTAAGTGCAACTGGCATAGTAGAAATTGCACAGACTGGAAATCCACTGGCTCTAGCTAGGTACAAATTCACCAGTGAACTTCAACAAGCCACTAACCTTCTGCGACCCTCTGCTTTCTCATCTGAACGTGGAAAGAGGAAGCCTCTTTAATAGTGGGGTTTCAGGCACAGGCTGGAGACAGCGCTAGGAGTGAGGAGCTCAGATTTCCACAAGCATCCCTCTGTTCACTCTGCCTTCATCTATGCCAGGCTGTGTCAACAAGATGTAGCCTACCTTGGGGCTTTCTTCTGATGCCATTCCAGGGACACTCAGCACATGGAGTGCCTGCCTAGCCAGCAGCACATGGAACTACTGAATTAGACATTGCTATTTCTAGTGCAGCTCTCAGCCTTGGGTTCCCTGGACCTCTGGTTTTGGGCTTTGATGCACTGAGAGAAAAATGAGCCAGACCATTTACCATAATGTCTTCACCTTGCCTTGGCCCAGCTGGCTGTCTGCCAGGGAAGCTACTGCCAAGGCCTCGGGTGCTGAGGCTGGGAGGGGGTCAGTGGGGCAGCAGATCACCCCAGCCTGGGACGAAGAGAAGGTGCTGAGAGGAGACCTACTGCTCAAATTGATCACCCAGCCAGTCCCTCCCACTGGGCACCACAATGGGTTCTCAGGGCCTTTTGGGGCTTGTGCTCTAAGCACTGACAAACCTTTGTGATTATCTCAAGGCTGGTTCAACTCTTCTAGCTGCAAGGGAAGCCCAAGCATGTGTTCACTTGGCCTAATAGCTTACTATGTTCTCACCACTTTGTCTTTTACTTGGAATGAGTTAGGAGGCCATGGAAAGACTGTAAATGGAGGGCTTAGTGATGTGAGATGACTTTTGCTTGGCAGGATTCTTCTGGCTCCTGGTTGAGAATAGAATGGACAAGAGTGGAAGAAGATAGTCAAGTTAAGAAGCCCTTGCAGTAAGCCAGGCAGGAGAGCATAACGCCTTGTCCCATGTGGCTGAGGTAGAGGGACTGGAAAGGGTTGAATGTTGGATAGCTTTGGAAGGATTTCCTGATGAACTGAATGAGGAATGGGAGAGAGAGCAAGCTGTCAAGGATGGCTCACCATTTTTGATTTTTATTTTTTTCAGAGCAGCTGAAGGATGAATTAGATCCTGTTCCTATCAATAATGATGATGATGATGATAAATCAATATCTAACTTAAAAATTCATAGCTACCATTTATTAGCCCTTATTAAGTGCTAAACACTCTTCTCCTAAGGATTTTTGATTGTGAACCTCAAGGAGGGAGAGTCTATTGGGCATGGGTGATATAAGAATAATTCAGTGGAATTGGGTGATGAGTAAGTGATTTGGTAGTATCATCTCCTCGTCTTTTCAAGATGATTCTTTTTCATTCCGTGTCATCAGATATGATGGGTGCTGCAGTGGGACATGGAGAGAACTGATTGGATAAGTGGCTGTAACTCAGCTTGCCCATCAGTCCTCCTCGTGTGTGTGTGTTTGTGTGTGTATGTGAATGCACTCGAGGTCTTTGGAGACTGGAGGAATACTGCCTCAAGGTCATAGCTGTCTCAGGAGGGAGGGGTCAAGGTTCTAAGCCTCCAACACTACTAAGACTACTTGTCTACTGATAGACACTATAAAGGCTATTTGTCTCCCATTTATCTCCCTTGAATGCAGACCTAATAATCCTCCAAGAACTCCACCACCCTTCCCTTGTATTCATGCATAAGATTCACTGATAGGCCTTGTCTTTCTAGGACATTTGCATGCACACACCCCTTTAGTCAAGGGGACTTTGGAACAATTGTACAATCCCCTTGCAATGACACTTTCAGCACCTTATGCCATGACCCTTTTTTACTAATAAAAAGGTGTGATACATTGAACAAAAATACTATTCAAATGATAATCACTTTAAAAGTATTTACAGAAGGAAAATCAGCATAGAGATAAGAGTTAGAAACTTCAAGTCGGGAGATTGAATTTTACAATTTACTAGAAAATCCTCACTCCTCACCGGCTATATGAGAACGTCGGGATGGGGCAGTAGCTTTGCCAGTATTTTTAAGCCAAGGAAACTTTGTGCCAACATTTCCTTCCTTGGGAGTGCAGTATATACCTTACAAAAAATGGAGCTGCTCTTGTGGAAGCAAGAGGAACACGCTCAGGGCAACCCTCTTGACAAGCTCCTTTCCTATGCAAGATGACCCTGAGCTACCTCAGCTGAGCTGATGCTCTCTTGGGCCTTCCTGGCTCCGAGGTTTGGCCACGAGTACTTCCAGCTCAGCTTCTAAAGAATCCACACTCTCAACTCCCACTCCTTTCATGGATTTCTTTCCTTCATCTTCTTCTAGTTCTATAGCCACAAAAGAATGAAAGCACTTTTATCCTTAGTTTCATTCCACTATCAGAGTAGAATGAATTACCCGATCACATGTGATGTACTAAAAAGGGCCTCAGACAGATGTGGGTGCAAACCCTGCTTCCATTCCTCTGTTACTTTAGGTGAATCTTGGTCACAGTTGACTCATCTATAAATGAAAGTGATGATCCCTATCTCATAGACTTGATGTGAGGAAAGGCATCCTGGCAAAAAATGGATGCCTTCTGAGCTCCTGATTATGTGGGCTCTTTTCCTCCCTGGAGCACCAAGGCCAGGCGTACAGCTCACCCAATGCCTCGGGTCTTGTCTTGCAGAGATGTCTGGCACAGCGGCGGACATCTCGCTGGTGCACTGGAGACAGCAGTGGCTGGAGAATGGCACCTTGTACTTCCACGTCTCCATGAGCAGCTCCGGGCAGCTGGCCCAAGCCACCGCCCCCACTCTCCAGGAGCCCTCGGAGATTGTTGAGGAGCAGATGCACATCCTCCACATTTCTGTGATGGTGAGTGACGGGGGGATGTGATTGGGGTCGGGGATTGTGTGGGGGAGGAATGGGTGGAGAGATGGAGGTGGTGGGGGATTGTCCACAGTTGAAAGAGCCAAGCTCAAGAGGTTAGAATGAGAAACAGAAAATCAAATGGATTCTGTGGTGTCACTTGGACTGATGCATACCCATCCATCATCTGTCAGCTGTGACAAATTAATTGTGCTTCAGAGAAGAAAATAAAGGGTCTCCAACTCCTCGGCCTTTTGGCCGACATCTCTGGGAATAGCTGTTTAACATCTGTCACGTGCTTGGCCTGCTTTGCTGAGGGCTGAGGTTTGGTGATTCAGAATACAACTGGCCATTCCAAGAATGACTGAACAAAGAAAATTGGAATAAAACCAGAACTGGCTGCCTTTTCCTAAGTGCCCTTGATATGTCAGGTGTTTTAACCCTCACAACAACTGCATGGTGGCCCTTGGAGCTGGGCTGGATGTAGCCATTCTGGGGGTCCACAGAAGCCCCTCCATAACTCTCTTTATAGTTGTGAATACTGTAGCAGAGGGGCAAAGAAACTTACCTAAGGTCACATAGCCAGTGAATGATGGAGCTACTCTTGAGTGTTCAAATCCAAGCATATCTGGCTACTAAGCCTGAACTATGTCCTATACACCCTGTTTTCTCTCAATTCAAGAATTTCTTGAGTATCTACCATTTGTTAAGCACTGTACTGGACACATGTATGGAAATTATCTCATCGTGCTCTTGCCAAGAATGGATGAGGTCTAGCGAATCACCTCCACATGGTTGCAGAGAGAGGATGTGGCTGTTCAGCTCTTTTGGCCCCATGATATAGAACTCTTGAGTCTGCTACCTCCACCCAGAAGGTTACTAGGGCTGGAATCACTTGAGTGGTAGTCTAAAAGTATCTAGGCTTATATTATATGCTTTCTTTAAAAAGCTATATTTATTGGCATTGCATGGTAGATAGAAAAACAAAACCAGAAAATAAATCCAGTATGTAGAAAGCACAGGGTCTAATGGGCTCAGGAAGAAACTTGACATCTTTCTGGTGCTTTATATTCCTCAAAGCCACTCTTACATTTTCTTCTCCTTTTCTTCTTTAGTACTGCTCTGCCAGATACCCGAGGTTAGGAAATGGTATCTCCAACATACATATGAGGAGGGTATGGCCCAGAGGGGTGAGGTGATTGGCATAAAGCCACTCAGCAAAGCAGAGCTACCTCTCACCCCTCATTTCTTCCTTCAATTTAACAATCAGCAGTATTTTTTGAGACTCTACAATGGAGCAGACCTTTGGTTTTAGTCTCTTTCTCGTTTCTCTTCAACGAACACTGTGCATTAGACATTCTGATTAGGGCTGAGTAAGATCTTAGAAGTTTTCTCTTTTTGGAAAAACACATACACTCCCCAGCCAGACAGCAATGTTAATTTTGGACCTTACGCATGCTCATCACGTGGAGGAACAAATCAAGGCCTTTGTGTTATTCATGGAATGAGTGTGATAGACTTTTTCCATATGTATATTTAGCAAATGATGCAGCCTCACACCAAGCAAGTGGGTGCCTGCATGCTAAGTTTGGGGTGCAAATTTGTAAGCATCATCTCAGGGCACTTGCTGAGTTCCTCATGGGGTGTGGGACACCATCTAATGTTAGGAAGAGGCTGAGGGGTGTGAATGCTCTTCTTCCTTTAACATTTGAGAGTGAGACTCAGTTTTGACCAATGTTCATTAAACATTTTCTGTATTTCAGCACATTTACTTACATGTATCCTTCTTGTAACCCAGTAACCTAGATAGTATTATCTCAATTATAAATGAGCCTCCAATGTGTCTTTTTTGCCTCCAGGCCCAGTGTTAGTTTCACTGAATCAGACTTTCTCCCCAGGATAGTAGGTTTTCCTCAACTTTCCCTTTTGCTCAGTAAGTTCAGCTTTGAAATAATAATTCAATAAGACCCAAATGTCACTGAAATTCTCTGTAGTTCAAGATTTGGCTGGCAGAGTAGGTAACGTGGAAGCTGGCACACTCCAGACCCTCCCTGCCCATGAGCCAAAGTGGCCCAAGGCTACCACTGTGTGGTTCAAAGTTCCTTCCCCCATTCAGGGCTCTATAATCTGGATCTCTCCTGTCCCTGCCCTCCCCTCATGGAACAGAGTCATGTCTTGGAGACACTGAATCCAAAGGTGTTCTGCCTCTTAGAGGTGGGGCATGCCAAGAACACTGCTCTCTCTAGAGGTGGGAAGACAGTCATAAGCACAGACTTGGAGCACAGACTTGAGGTCTCTGTCTGACACTGAACTAGGGTATGAGCCCTTTGTCTTGTTTTTGTCATTTATAGAGCAGGGATTATACTAACAGTTATATAGACACAACAAGCCCTCAGATCAGAGGAGCTTTGCACTTAAGGGTATTTGTTTTTGTTAATAGGGGCAGTTTAGTTGAAAAACTTGAGATGTGCTGATTTATTATACCCTTTTATTCCGTAGTTGGATACTGAGGTCTGGGACAGGCTAGGACTTGTCTAAGATCCCTCAGTCAGTCAGCAGGGCTTGGCCTGGAGGTCAGGCCTCTCTGTGGCTCAGACTCTACCCTTGTCATTCTGGCCGCAGACAATGCAGCAAGAACAAAAAGAGTGTTTACATTTAAGATGTCTGGGATCCGTCTCCCCATTTCACAATTGAGAAATCTGAGATTCATGAGTTTAATTGATTTGCCTAAGCCTCCTGGGCTAACAAAAAGGCAGTTCTGGGACCAGGATTTCCCCAGGATTAAAACTTGTGTTTGGCAATTCATGACATCATGGCCCTGACTCTGCTGGATACACTATTGTTTTCATCTTTGGTGAAGATCCAAGGTGATTTGTGAGAAGACCCAAATCTTCTAGTCAGATCTCAAAGAAGTCTGGAGGCTAGGGTCTATGCACTCCATCCCATTTTGTCAGCACAAACATCCTGCTCACCCATGCAGGGAAACCAGCTCCCATTCAGCCACTGGAACCTGCTACAGTCCATGCCTCCTGGGGTGGAGCCATCATGCTCTGTAGGCTTGTGAAAGCTAGAGTCGAGCATCTACCTTGTCCCAAAGGTTGCATCATCTGAATATTAATATCGCAAAAGGTGATGCAGCAAGGAGGTACTCTGAACCCAGTCCAAAAAGTGAGAATAAACAGTCATCTCCTCTTGTCCTCTGCCCCAGCTTCAGCATGCCCTCCTCAGCTCCTCAGCTGTGTGGGTGGCAGGATGCAGAGAAAAAAGCAGAACGTTGGAATTCCACAGACCTGGCTCTGAATAGAGTCTCTTCTCCTTCCTGCTTCCTGGTAATTTTATGTTAGGCACATACCTTCATGCTTCTGAGCCTCAGTTTCCTTATCTATGAAACAAAACTGATCATACCAATCTCACAGAATTGTTGAAAAGAGTGGAGAAAAGAGTGGAAAAAAACAAACAATGGTGCCTAATACCCAGGCTGGCACATACTGAGTGCATGGTCACAAATGGTTATTAATATTATCATTGAAACAATGTTTAAAGGACTCCAACTTAGGAGTAAAAAGACATTGGCTTTAGTCTTATATTTGCTGCTATTTCGCTGTCTGATCTAAAGAAATAATCATAATACCTGACATTTATTTTGAGTATTTACTATATGCCAGGCAGTGTTCCAAATTTTGTTCTCTGCATATTATCACTTTCAATCCTCACAACAAACCTTAAGGTGGATACTATCCCTCACATGAGGAATCTGAAATGTTAATAAATACCTCTGTACATGACATTGATCACACAAAGGTTAAGTGGCAAAACCAATTTTTCACTCTATATAAGCTGGTTTGAGAGACTGTGCCCTTAATCTATATAACAGGCCACCATTTTCCTTCTCTATGCATCCGTTGTTGATTTAAATGATAAGATTTCATGAGTGAATTCTTACAAAGACTGTACCCTATGTGGAATCCATGGGTATTCTACGAGGGTTTATGACTTGGAAATCAACTCCAAGGTTGAATAATGTCTCTATCACTACCTTTGTGTCCTTGGCCAAGTTACCTTCATCATTTGTAAAACTGGGATAATATTCCCCAATACTTAGAGATATTTTTCTAGGCACGGAATGAGATCACACTCACAAATGCCCTGCACGATGAAAATAATGACTGCCACCACTGAGAACCTTATGCCAGGCACAAAATGCAGTACTTCTATTATTTCATCTAATTGTTCCAATGCCTCTGTATGACAAGTACTGTTGTTGCCCCTTATTTACAGATGAGGGCTTGGGAGTTAGTGGGGTTTTTGCATCTTGCCCATCCGCATCACCAATAAGTGCTGAAACTGAGATTCCAACTCTGATCTGTCCAAATTGAGAGTCTGTGTGCTTGGGCACAGTTCTGTATGGCACAGTGCCTGACATTCAGTAAGTGCTCAAAAAGCAGTAGCTGTTATTAAAATGTTAGCTACAGTGAGGGTCATCATGTCTGTTATTTATAGAGTATTCACTCCAGGTGCACAAAACATTTGATAGAAATTGGAAACTTGTCAGTTGGGGAGAGGAGTTGCTCATGCCAGCATTTTATAGATAGGAGAAAAGAAACCTAAAGGAGGCTGAGTGATTTGGCTACAGGTGCAAAGTCAGTGGAAAGCCATGGCTTGAATCCTGGGGTGCACTTTAAATTGTTTATCAGAACAAGCTATTATGGGCCCTAACTCTTTGCCAGCTAAGTTTGTGATCTACATATGCAAACTTGCAGGGTAGAGAAAGAGGTTCTTTTAGTGTTGGTATCCTTATTTAGAAAGTGGGAAGCCAGGATGGTCTTGATCTCCTGACCTTGTGATCCGCCTGCTGGCAGGCGGGAGCGGAGCTTGCAGTGAGCCGAGATCACGCCACTGGACTCCAGTCTGGGCGACAGAGTGAGACTCCGCTCAAAAAAAAAAAAAAGTGGGAAGAGTTTACCTGCTTCACGCAGGCATGAGGAAATGCAGTAAGTCCTGGCAGATGTGATCACAACTTCTTGTTTCTTTTTTGCATTTATTTGTTTTTTTCATTTTGCTTTTTGTTGCCATTGCCATTGTCACATTGGCATTTCAAGATATATTTCACTTTTGCATAGATCAAAGTTGCTTTCAACAAAAATAGTTATCACTTGTGGTTCAGGGGGTTGGTCATATAATTCTCCTCTTTCCTCCTCTCCCCCTTTTTAACAGTGAGAAATATAATTTCATTTTAATGTGATGTGTCTTGTTTTAAAGATTTCCACAAGAGTTACTAGATAGAAACTGTTTGAGACCAATATGTTTTATCTTGGTGCTTTTGTTTTTTCCCTTTTGTCTTTGTGGTGACAAAATATTTTGAGAAAGGGGATGAAAAGAAATGTTTGGTTTGATGTAGAAGAAGAAAAGAATTTTGAGGGCATGTTTCTCTGAAAAGGATCATCCCGAAGAAAATGCCACGGATTTATATTGCTGGCCCCCAATGAGGGAGGATTCCAATGGGACAAAATTCTCATGCACGACAGGACAAATCCTTCAAAGTGTCTGAGCTATCCATCAGTGGAGTAGGCTGAATCAAGAAGTTGTGGGTTTCTTCTCCGTGAGTTTGTGCAGGCAAAGTCACTGGGGTTTAGAGAGGAATAATAGTTAAATTAGATGACTATTGTAGTTGCCTCCAATTTAGATGATCTATGACTCTGTGATATAATAACATAGAATAATACTTTGAGGAATATAAAATGTCACACAAATCTAAGAAATTATTATTACCATTCTTATTCAGTAGCTTTGTTTAGAGGATCGGTGTGATATTGGGATAATACTTTTTAAAGATTTCTGTAAAAGATGGCTTTACATCATTGCTCCAACCATGACATTTTTTCATTCATAGCATATTCCTTCATTCATTGATTTAATCATTCAATCATGTAATGGTTTACCTGCCTATTAAATCTAGCAATGAAAATCCTATCTGCTAGAAAAAAAAAAAAAAAAAAAAAAAGAGAGAGAGAAAAAAGCTGTTTACAAAATCAGCCACCAGCTCAGATTGAGCCAACTATGGGGTCTCATTGCTAAAAGTGGTCTTATATTTTAAGTTGAATTAATAAAAGGCTAGGTTTCTGAACAAATAATTCTAGAGGTACTGGATGAGAACTGAAATATTGTGTTTATTTTTGGGGCCATATCTTAAGAGAAACAGTAACTGAGTAGAAATAATAACTGAGTAATCAAGACATTGAAGAATCTTAAAATAATAATGCTAACAAGCACTTTTACAGTGCTTAGTGTGATTGTACTTGACATGTATTTAACTCATTAAATTCTTACAGTAATCTCAATATGTATTATTATTACTCCTGCTCTACTGTTGAGAAAATAAGCACAGAGAGTATAACTAACTTGTAAGACCTGTGACTCTGTGTGTTCTGAGGTTCACATTATGGCTCCATAACTGACTTAGTAGTAGTGGGATTTGAGCATGCATTTTCTCTGATGGAATTACCTATCTAAAGAGGGGCTGTTGTGAGAATCATCAGAGATGATAGATATAAAGCACATATGCTGGAGCCTGACACACAGCCCTGGTTCTATAAATGTCATTACTCTGCTACTTACAAGTGCATTAGCTTCCTAGGCTGCAATAACAAAGTACCACAAACTGAGTGGCTTAAACGACAGACATTTATTATCTCACAATCCTGGAGGCCGGAAGTTTAAAATCAAGATATCTGCAAGACCATGCACCCTCTGAAGGCACCAGGGAAAGATCTGCTCCAGGCTTTCCTTCTAGGTTCTGGTAGTGCCTTGGCTTATGGCAGCAGAACTCTATCTTCACATGGCATTCTGCCCATGTGATGTCTGTCTCTATGCCCCAATTCTCCCCCTTTTATGAGGACACCAGAGGCCAGGTGCGGTGGCTCAAGCCTGTAATCCTACCGCTTTGAAAGGCCGAGATGGGTGTTATCACCTGAGCTCAGGAGTTTGAGACCAGCCTGGGTAACATGGTGAAACCCTGTCTATAGCAAAAATACAAAAAATTAGTTGGCCTTGGTGGTGTGAGCCTGTGGTCCTAGCTACTCATGAGGCTGAGGTGGGAGGATCACTTGAGCCTGGGAGATGGAGGTTGCAGTGAGCTGAGATCATGCCACTGCACTCTGACTGGGTCCCACCCTAACAACCTCACTTAAAAGTTGATTGCCTTTATGAATACCCTGTCTTCAAATAAGGCCACATTCTGAAGTACTGAGGGTTAGGAGCCTAACATATTGCTTTTGGAGGACCCAATTCAACTGAAAACAATAAATATTTAGGTTGGTGCAAAAGTAACTGTGGTTTTTGCCATTGAAAGTAATACCACCACTGACAAGATCCACCAGTGTATACTAAAATTAATGGTGAAACTTTGAGAAATACCATTACTTTCGATGACAAAAACCACAGTTACTTTTGCATCAACCTAATACTGCCACCATGTTATTTATAAGTAATATCACTGAAGGTCACTCAGGACAACTAGGGTAGGAGAAGCCAAGCTGTTACAGACTGTGATTCCCAAATGCTTTTCAGAGAAAAGGCAGAGTAGTAAGGAAAACAGATCCTGAGAGGGACTATTTAAAATGTGAGGATGGCAAACATCTAGTAGTGGAAAAACCATGTAATACACACAGCACAAATAGTTATGTGTCTCTGCTGTGCCACCAATATGCTCCATGAGCTTATGCAAGTCACATCCCCTCCTTAGCCTCACTGTACCCATCTAAAAATGAAGATACCAAGCTTATATCAATTGCCAAGGTATGATGAAGTTTTGTAACACAAATATCCCAAGTACTTTTTTACATAAGTGGGCCATACCCCATGAGTATCATTCACTTTTTTTTTTTTTCCAGAAAGTAGAACTTTTAATGTTGTAAGTATAGGCCTTAAAAAATACTTTAAAATTTTAAGTCACATGAACCTTGTGGCTTGGTCTTGACTTGCTTCAACAATGTGGTTTCACTAAAAGCCTGCAGAGTCTCTAGCTAGGCCTATGGGCAAAGTAGGAAAATAAGCCATAGCTTCCATGTATAGGAAATATAGGAAATGCTTATTTTTCACAACATTTAGAGATGCACCATAGCAAAGTGGAATGAGCATGGAATTTGGCTTCAGGAGGCCTGGTTTCAAGCTTAGACTACCACATACCAGCTATAGAAATGCAGGCTAGTCATCTCACCTCTCTGAGTTTCTTGTGTGATCATTTGCAAAATGGAAATAAAATTAAAATCATAACATCTAACTTAATGCACATGAAAGCATTTAGCAAGAGTTTCCAAAAAAACAGTAGAAGTATGAAATGTTGTGGGATCTTGGAGCCGAAAACACCTTAGACCTCACAGAATCCAACTATTCCAGGCTAGTCAGCTCTTGCTTGTTTATTCGGCAAACAAACCACTCTAAATCTCAGTGCCTTGGCCACACCATGGTTTACTTCTCATGCACCTTACACATCAGCAGCTGCAGTCACCACAGGCTCAGCTCTGCTTGTCTCCTCCTTCTGGTACTTTGGCTGAAGGGGAGCACCAGTTTGAAACATTTGGTTTTCATGGCAGAGGGAATGAGCAAGATAGCTGGCAAAAATCTAGGATGCCTCTTGAAACTGATGCTCAGATGTGGGTTCTCTCACATTCTATCGGCCAAAGCACATCACATGGCCAAGCCCAGAGCCAATGGCAGGAGCGTGCAATTCTTTTACAGGGAGTGCACATGCAAGCAATTGCCACAGCAATAGAATATACCCCACCTTCATGTTATAGATGGGGAAAATGAAGCTGGAGAATGTATGTTCTTCATCCCTGTCCCATTAGTGTGGGCCAATGATCAAGCCCAGATGGAAAAGTTTGACAAGTGTATCCTGGAGATGGCAAGAGGCAGCTCAGGAAAAGGGCCTGAAGGCAGTTCCACTGAACCTCCTGACCAAAGCAGAATGCAGAATAAGAAAGTGTATAGCTATAGCTATGGCTATATGGACAGAGGGAAGCAGAAGAAAATACAGACAGAAACATCCAACCCATGTTGATTGAGAAACTATTCTATACTAGGTATATTGAAATTACCAGAGATGGAGAGAAAGAAGAAACTGAGAGAATGGGGCACCAAGGATGGGAGAGACATAGAAAAATAAAGGAAAATTGGCAAGAACAGACAGAAAGGGATTTAGCAATAAAAGAAGAGATGGGGGAAAATGAAACAGAGAATAAAAAGCATGGAGGAAGTGATACAGAGAGAAGGGAACAGGAAAAGAGACAGACAGAAAGCAAGTAAGAGAAGCAGATGGAACTCAGCCTCAAGAAAGGGCTGGGAGTTGGGTAGCAAGGTAGATGGAGTGAAGGGCGGGCAATCAGGGTGATCTGAGGCTGAGGAGGCAGTCAGGCCCAGAGAGCATCCAGCAGAGATGAGAGGGCTGGAGAGAGGGGCACCCAGCACTGTGGATCTGAGAAGAGGCCACAGCAGGGCAGGGTGGACTGGATTGCAACAGGGAGTCTGGGAGAAGGGAAGGAGAGGGGAGATCCAGAGACTGCAGGGAAGCAAAATGGGGAGGGGTGGACAGGTTGGCAAGAGAGTCAGGGCGTGTGTCCCCTTGGTGACCATTCCCAACTTCCTCCGCCCCGGCCTCCTGTTCTACATTTTCCTCCCCTTCAAGAACCTGGGGCTTTTGTGTGGTGTTTTAACAACAATACAAAATGAATGCTGTGTGCATATTTGCAGTGAGGTTCACGCTGTTTACTCTGTTTCTCATATGCCCCAAATAAGCCCACAGTAAAAATGGAAAGTGAGCTTTGATTTGGATGTATTGGAACTTCTGCCTCTCCCTTCAATTAATCCCTCTTTCTCCCTCCTTCCCAGTCTTCAGAAGACAGCTTGATTTGGTGGGAATCATGTGGTTTTGGAGACAAGACAGATGAGGACTTAAACTGTGATTCTTTCCCTTACTGCTGTGTGTCCTTTGGCACATTACTGAACCTTTCTGAACCTCACTTTCTCCTGAGCTATAAATGAGGCGAGAGATCCACATTTATGGGGCCGAGGGGAGAAATAAGTGATAAGAGGCTCATGAAGCATCGGCAGGGTGCCCAGAGAAGGTCCCTTTCCTCTCCTTTGGCCTCTAGAAATATTCTTCCTACTCTGTTATCGTTCTTGGCCTTCACCAACATCCTTTGAGCTATGTTGGGAGGTTATTAAGAATATTGACTTTAAAATACTGATATAAATAATTGACTAAATAAATAAATGGGGCAGAAAAGATTGCTCTTTCTTACAGTAGAATTCCAATTAATAAATGTAGAAGGAAAGAGGGAAACAGAAAATCACCATTAGGCAATCACCACTGTAATAATTACTACTGACAAAATCCACCGATGTATACTAAAATTAATGGTGACATTTTGAGAAGAAATAGGGTATTTGCGGAGTCTCAAAGTATCCCCCGCCAAGACATTTATTAATTACAAAAGGAAAATAGTGAATTTACAGTGGAGAAATCTGGCCGATACCACTTGTATTTGCTTCCTAAGCCTGCTATGACAAATTACCACAATTTAAGAAGCTTAAGACAACAAAAATTTATTCTGTCACAGTTTTGGAGGCCAGAAGTCAAATCATGGTGTTGGCAGGGCCACCCTCTCCCTGGGGCTCTAAGGGAGAATCCTGTCTTGCCTCTTCCAGCTTATGGTAGCTCTTGGTTTTCCTTGGCTTGGGCTATGGAACGCTAATTTCTACGTCCGCCTCCATACCACATTCTCCTGTGTCTTTTCTCCCATGCACTTCTCATTAGGATGCATGTCACTGGATTTAGGGTTCACCTTGATAACTCAGATTGTTATACATAAGATATTTTACTTAATTACATCTGCAAAGACCCTTTTTTCCCAAATAGGGTAACATTCACAAACTCCAGGGATTAGAGTGTGGGCATATCTTTCTGGGACCCACTATTCAACTGACCACACCACCTTGACCAAGTCATCAAAATTAACATCCTCGCTCATCAGACACATTGACGTTATGAATCCACTGAAATAATGCACTGATAAGGACAATGTCATTTCTGTGGTTTTCTTGCCAAAAATGTATAACCATTCTAATCATGAAAAAATATTGACAAACCCAGTGATGGGCATTCTACAAAATAATTCACAAGCAATGGTCAAAAGTGTTAAGATCATAAACAACAAAAACAACAACAAGGAAAACAGTAATTGTCACAAATTGGAGGAAACTAGGGACACATGACAACTAAATGCAATGTGGGATCCTGGACCAAAACAAAAACGTTAGTAGAGAAACAAGGACATTAGTGAAAAAAATTAAAAAAAATTAGTCCTTATGAGAGACACATGGAAGAGAAGGCACAGGGGAAGATGGTATGAAGTCAGAGGGAGAAATGAGCATTATGTAGCCCAAGGCAAGGAAAACCAAGAGCTACCATAAGCTGGAAGAGGCATCATTTGTGAAACTTGTATAAGGTCTGTGGTTTAGTTAATAGTATTGAATCATGGTTAATGTCCTGGTATTCATTATTTTATTATAGTTATGAAAAATGTTGACATGGGGGGAAGCTGAGTGAAGAATACACAAGAGCTCTCTACTAAATTTGCAACTTCCTGTGAGTCTATAATTCTTTCAAAATAAAAAGGCTAAAACCCAAAACAAGAATGTTGACTCTGGGACAGAACTGCCTGGATTGGAATCCTGGCCTCACGACGTAACTTGTAGTGTGATATTGGTTAAGTTACTTAACTTCTCTGTGCCTCTGTCGTCTCAACTGTAAAATGGTGAAAGTAATAGTTTCTACAATTAAAAGTTGGTAAATACACAAACTCTATACAAATGTTGTATTAATGATACTATTGATATTGCTGTTTTTATTGTTCCGTTTTCACAAATGATAAAACCAAGGTCTAGAAGGTTAAGACAACTCTCTAGTATGATCACACAGCCAGTGTCCGAGCCCAGAATTAAACATACATTTCTAATTCCAAATGAGCTCTCTGCTCCATCTGCTGTATAATATTCTTATAGGGGGCAAGGATGGATAAGGACTTTTTAGGAGCTCATCTCCATAATCATCCAATTACGAGACTATGAGATATTGAGGCAAGCCTGACCCTGGACCGTGGAAGAAGGCAGCCAGTTCTTTCTGGCCACAGATATTTAGAATTGATGAAAACAGAAATTTCTGATTTAATTCTCAAAAAACAAAAGCATTTTAAAAACTCCGGTTCAACCCCTTTAATAGAGTGAAAATAAATACAAAAACAAAGCTTTTAGGTCTCAAAGGGTGACTCCCGATATCTTACAGCAGGTTAATGACAAAGCTGGCCTTCCCATCTAAATCTCAGGGCAGTGTGCCTATGTCAGGCTATAAACTGCACCCAGCAGACGGCCCCTTGCTCCATGCTGAGGGAGCCACTCACACTGTAGGTTCAGTACAACTACATTTCACTTCACTGTGGTAATCCTGTCTGCAAATCCACCGATACAGTCAAACAATTACCCAATTCAAACTTCGGTTGCTAATGTTCCCAGCTCAAGGGCATCTTTAATAGCAAAATAACACTTGTTTTTTCTTCCTTCCTTCTCTGTTTTTTCCTAATCTCTCCCTGATGAGACATAACATTAATTACAGCAGTTAACAGAAATTCTGTCTCCATTACTGCCTGCCACCTTCTCCATCTTGGCTTCCGCCTCTAAAATTTCTCTCCTGAATGAAGAGGGGGAAGGGGTTATGCAGATGTGGTGATTGTATTTATTTACCTTTTTCTCCGCTCACCTCCTTTGTGCTGAATTTTAAGTCGAGTAGAATCAATATTTTCACTGGGAGTGTGTGTGAGTGTGAATGTGTGTGTGTTGTTTGTGTGTGCCTGCTTCATAATCTAGCTGTCATTTTGAGCTAATTGTGTTGTTTCCTCTTGTGTGGAAGGAAATCTTATCTGTTTTGGATTAAAATTCAATGAAGGTCATAGTGGCTGGAAAACTTACCAGACTGCTGCAATTAATGTTCATTTGGCTTTGATAAATTGGAACATTCTCCTCAATAGGACTGGAGTGGATTTCAGAAGCAATAATTCTTCCATTAATTCAATGATTCCGCCTGTGACGGAGGACCTTGTCCTGCTTTTGTTTGTCATCTGTCACTTGGAGGAGCTGGGCATATGTCAGAGATGATTTATCATGATTGCAGCGCCTGCTTGTATTAAAGCATTTAAAACCACTAATTATTTTTACCCCCTGTAAATTGCTTGATTAAACAAAATGTGAGGTTGGAATTGAGGTAGAAATTTTTTTTGTGTCTATGGTTTCCACAGTTGAGGGATTATTACAAGTTATTTGCAAGAGCTAGGTGAAAATTAATCTATCAGAGAAATAATACCGAGCACTTACTATATGGTGGGGAATATGCAGGGAGCTTTACGTGCATTATTTTACTTATTTCTTGAGACAGTTATTTAGGGTAGTTTACCCATATCACCCAGGAGGAGACTAAAATCCATAGATAATATATATTTCATCCTACATAAGCAACATAATATTGGTAACCAAGTGTCTTGATTCTAAAGTCCTTGCACTACCACTATTACTAGGAGGTTTAAAAATTGCCTGATACTGTTTTCTCCTGTTTACTGTGGGTATTTCACTAGGTGTGGAGTAGGATCTTCTTCCTACATAAGAATTACCTAGGGTGAAATTTCTGGATCATATGGTAGTTCCATTTTTAATTTTTTGAGGAATTTATGTACTGTTTTCCATAATGGCTGTACCAACATACATTCCCACTAACAGGGTACCAAGGTTCCATTTCATTGAGTTATATACATTAAATATGCACAGCTTTTTACATGTTAATATATCTCATTGAAATGGTTTCAAGAATAAATTTACTACCACTACCAACAACGAAAAGAATTCTCTTGTGTGTTTGTTTAAAAGATAGTTTCCTGAACCGTACCCTACGTATGCCTGATCTGAACACCAATTAGAGGTTTTGAGGAATTTACAAAGGTGGAGAATCATAAACTTACCGCTCACTGAAAGCTTGTTTGGAGGTTCTAGCAGGGGCGTGCAGCTACTGTATGCCCTTGACCAAAAAACAGTCCTCCTCTATTGGGGATGGCCATCCTCTTCAATGGAGCATGCAGCTTTGGGAGGGGCACATATAGAGCAGTGAAGGGGGAAGAGGACACCTGCCTTGCCAGACAGATCAGCTGAATCAACCCTGGAGGTCAATGGGTGACAGATGTTGCAGCCAGATCGCCCTCATGTCCACCTACAGTTCGTCGAGAGCATTAGTGGGAAAGTCACAGCCTTAACATGCTAATTTTTAAAATTATTATTTAATTCTCACAAAATCACACCTGGCAAGCATTGGTATCTCCATGTTATGGAATGGATCATTGTGGTACATCAAGTGAAATGGCCTTGCCCAAGATCACACAGCTAGGGAGAGACTGAGCTGGGATCCACATCCTGTGTTTGCACCGTTGGCAGCAAAGCTCTTGCTTTCCCATGGCAGCCCTATCTCATACCCCTCTCCCCCGCCCTTGTCTCTCTGTCCCCTCAGCCCTCCCTTCCTCCTCTAAAATTCTGCAGGGGCATAAGCACAAGCAGCTCTGGGCTTTCCCCATGGACACCCTCTTCAGTTCCTGTTTTATTACAGTCCTTATGTGTCCTGATGTTCCCCTAATGAAGTGTCCAGAGGCCTGCCCTGTCTCGGCTTTCCTTAATAGGGAGTGAAATATGTTGGTGGCTGTGCCAGAGGCTTTGTTTAGATGGTGCATAAAGTCACCAGAGGTTGTCTAGGGGGAGATGAGGGGCAGTTCCTCTCTCTTCTGATAGAAGGTGTTCTCATGTGAAGGATTCCCACTTGCAGGGCAGGTCTGGGCCATCAGAATGATTGCAACAGCCTGGTATGGAAGAGGAGAGTCTGTTGGACAGGATCTCTCAGCCTTTTGATAACCATGTGATCTTGGGCTAGCTACTGGCCTTCTCCTGAGCCTTGGTTTCCTCAAATGTAAAGTAGTGCCAACAATAATACCTTCTCAAATAAAATACCATTTAAGACAGATTGGTGCTGAACAATAGAATTCTTAAAAATTGTAGTTGTTGAGGCAACTCTTGACCGATGACTTTAACATGATCCACCCGGGGACAGCTATGTTAAAACCACATTTGGAGGCCAGGCAGGGGATCTTGAGGTCAGGAGATCGAGACCACGGTGAAACCCGTCTCTATAAAATACAAAAATTAGCCAGGATGGTGGCGGGCCATCCCAGTATCGAGAGGTGAGGCAGGGAGAATGGTTGAACCGAAGCGGGCTGCAGTGAGCCAAATTGCACCATGACATCCAGCCTGGGTGACAGAGTAGGCTCTCTCAAAAAAAAAGAGAGAGAGAAGAGACATCAGTGAAAGCACACCCACAGCAGAGAAAGGGCCATGGGAAGACAGGGCAAGACCGTGTCCATCTGTAAGCCAGGAGCCAGAAGCCTCACCAGAAACCAACCCTGTTGGTGCCTTGATGTTAGACTTCCAGCCTCCAGAACTGTAAGAAAATAAACTTCTGTTTTTGAGGCCATCCAGTCTTTAGTATTCTGTGATGGCAGTGTGGGCAGACTAATACAGATTTTGGTACTGTGAAGTAAGGTGTTTCTGTAAAAAAAATTCCTAAATGTGAAAGTGGCTTTGGAATTGAGTAATGGGTAGAGCCCACAAAGAGTTTTGAAGTGCATGTTGGAAAAGCCTAGGTTGCTTTCAAAACATTGTTGATAGAAAAAATGGATGCTAAAGGTGCATGTGGTGACGTTTCTGATGGAAATGAGGAACATGATATTGGAGAATAGAGGAAATGCAGTCTTTGATATACAATGGCAAATAACTTTGGTGGTTAATGATTATTCACAGATGAAATGTATAAGAATATACTCATTTTCTGGATGAAAAGCCTGAGATTGCTCAAGGTCACACAACCACCCAAGACCTAGATTCTGCCTTGAGCCCATGCTGTCTTCATTAGCGTATTGATTAAGAAGCTCAACCCCTAATGTGACTGTATTAGGAGATACGGCCTTTAAGGAGGTAATTAAGGTTATCTGGGGTTATAAGAGTGAGTTCCTAATCCAATTGAAAGAAGAACTAACTCGGGGGAAAGGCCCACACCTTATGAAGACCATTTCTTGGCCTACTACTTGTATGACCTGGAAATAGTGTCTAACCCGTCAGAACCTTACAGTGATGGAGTGAGGCCTTGATGAGATAACTTGAAAGAAGTTCTTGGTAACTCACCTATATGAAGTGCTGTGGCAGCTCCAGTGTGGTGAAGCCTTTCTTCATAACTCCAGTATTCTGTTTTCTTGACTTTGACTTTAAGACGCTAACTCATATCTTAAAAGATTGTGTTGAATGAAATGAGATAAAGCAGGCACAATGCACAGGAGAGTGCCTGGCACATAATAGACACTGGGTTCATGGCCACTGTGATTATTATTACTAGTAGCCTCCCAAGAACCCTACAGATTAGAGATTGCTTAGCTTGGGAAGCCCTCAGATTAACCAAAGACAGGTGATGTTTTCTGGCCTGTTCCAAGTGAGAACGGAGTCTCGCTCTGTTGCTCAGGCTGGAGTGCAGTGGTGTGATCTCGGCTCACTGCAACCTCCGCCTCCCAGATTCAGGTGATTCTCCTGCCTCAGCCTCCTGAGTCACTGGGATTACAGGCACGTGTCACCACGTCTGGCTAATTTTTTGTAGTTTTAGTAGAGACAGGGTTTCACCATGTTAGCCAGGATGGTCTCGATCTCCTGACTTCATGATCTGCCTGCCTCGGCCTCCCAAAGTGCTGGGATTACAGGCGTGAGCTACCATGCCAGGCCTCCACTCCAGACCTTTGTTGGGAGGTGCCTGAGTGGAGAAAGGCCCATAGCCACGGGAGATAACAATTAGGGTCTCAGAGCCACCCAGGGGACTATCTTCTACTCCTCAGAAGGTGAAGATATGTCTGGCCTGACCAAGTGATGCAAAGTGAAAAATGAGGTTGTGACACAGCAACAACATCTGTGTCATCATTTCTGCACCAGAGGTCAATTGGTTTCATAAACTGTGCTGCTGCCAGAGCAGTCTTTGTTTAGGAATTAATTAGGAGCCACAAAGAACTGCTGCTTGTGCAGATTTTGGTCTCTGGAAGTTATAAAAAGCAGATGGATTTTAAGCAAATGCGTTTTTCATCCTTTAACATCATGTGAAAGGGTACATATTAGAGCAGGAGGCAAGGAGGAATGGGCAATGAAAATGGACACCTGAGCCATCCTGTTCTGCTTCTGTGTGCTCATGTGCATGGCCCCATCTTTTTGGCTGCTGCTGTTTGTGCATCAGTAAAACTTTGTTATTAATAATACCATATCCTGAGTCTTTTTTATGTGCCAAGAATAGCACTAAACACTTCACACACTCTTCCCTTATCTAATCTCTACAGCACTCCAGTGAGAAGGCTGTTATTAACTAAATTTTACCTGTGAGAAAACTGAGGCTCGGGAGGGAAAACTCTTCTACTAGAATGGGTGGAGCTCAGGCTTGAGCCCTGATATGGTTTGGCTGTGTTCCTACCCAAATGTCAACTTGAATTGTATCTTCCAGAATTCCCACGTGTTGTGGGAGGGACCCAAGGGGAGGTAATTGAATCATGGGGGTTGATCTTTCTCATGCTATTCTCATGATAGTGAATAAGTCTCACAAGATCTGGTGGATTTATTGGGTTTCTGCTTTTGCTTCTTCCTCATTTTCTCTTGCCACTGCCATGTAAGAAGTGCCGTTTGCCCTCCACCATGATTAAGAGACATCCCCAGCCATGTGGAACTGTAAGTCAAATTAAACCTCCTTTTCTTCCCAGTCTCAGGTATGTCTTTATCAGCGATGTGAAAAAGAACTAATACATAAGTTGGTACCTGTAGAGTGAGGAGTTGCTGAAAAGATACCTGAAAATGTGGAAGCAACTTTGGAACTGGGTAACAGGCAGAGGTTGGAACAGTTGGAGGGCTGAGAAGAAGACAGTAAAATGTGGGAAAGTTTGGAACCTCCTAGAGATTTGTTGAATGGCTTTGACAAAAATGCTGATAGTGATATGAACAATAAGGTCCAGGCTGAGGTGGTCTCAGATGGTGATGAGGAACTTGTTGGGAACTGGTGCAAAGGTACTCTTGTTATGTTTTAGTGAAGAGACTGGCGGCATTTTGCCCTTGCCCTAGAGATTTGTGGAACTTTGACTTGAGAGAGATGATTTAGGGTATCTGGTAGAAGAAATTTCTAAGCAGCAAAGCATTCAAATGGTGACTTGGGTGCTGTTAAAAGCGTTCCATTTTAAAAGGGAAACAGCATAACAATTCAGAAAATTTGCAGCCTGATGATGCAGTGGAAAAGAAAAACCCATTTTTTTGAAGAGAAATTCAAGCTGGCTGCAGAAATTCACATAGGTAGCAAGGAGCCTAATGTTTATCCCCAAGACTGTGGGGAAAACATCTCCTGGCTATGCCAGAGACCTTCACAGCAGCCCCTCCTATCACAGGCCCAGAGGCCCAGGAGGAAACAGTGGTTTGTGGGCTGGGGCCAGGGTCCTTGTGCTGTGCGCAGCCTAGGGACTTGGTGCCCTGTGTCCCAGCCTTTCCAGCCTGGCTGAAAGGGGCCATGTACAGCTCAGCCTGTGGCTTTAGAGGGTTGAAGCCCCAAGCCTTGGCAGCTTCCACATGGTGTTTAGCCTGCAGGTGCACAGAAGGCAAGAATTGAGGTTTGGGAACCTCTGCCTACATTTCAGAAGATGTGTGGAAACACCTTGATGCCCAGGCAAAAGTTTGCTGCGGGGGCAGGGCCCTCATGAAGAACCTCTGCTAGGGGAGTGTGGAAGAGAAACGTGGGGTTGGAGCCCCCACAGAGTGTCCCTACTTGGGTACTGCCTAGTATAGCTGTGAGAAGAGGGCCACCATCCTTCAGACCCCAGAATGGAAGATCCATTAACAGCTTGCACAGTGCACCTGGAAAAGCTGCAGACACTCAATGGCAGCCCATGAAAGCAGCTGGGAGGGAGGATGTACCCTGCAAAGCCACAGGGGTAGAGCTGCCCAAGACATTGGGAACCTACTTCTTGCATCAGTGTGACCTGGATGTGAGATCTGGAGTCAAAGGAGATCATTTTGGAGCTTTAAAATTTGACTGCCCTGCTGGATTTCGGACTTGCATAGGCCCTGTAACTTCTTTGTTTTGGCCAATCTCTCCTATTTGGAATATCTGTATTTACCCGATATCTGTACCCCATTGTATCTAGGAAGTAACTATCTTGCTTTTGATTTTACAGGCTCATAGGTGGAAGGGACTTGCCTTGTTTCAGATGAGACTTTGGACTGTGGACTTTGAGTTAATGCTGAGATGATTTAAGACTTTGAGGGACTGTGGAAGGCATGATTGGTTTTGAAATGTAAGGACATGAGATTTGGAGGGGCCAGGGGTGGAATGATATGGTTTGGCTTTGTTCCTACCCAAACCTCAACTTGAATTGTATCTCCCAGAATTCCCACATGTTGTGGGAGGGACCCAAGGGGAGGTAATTGAATCATGGGTGCTGGTCTTTCCCATGGTATTCTCGTGACAGTGAATAAGTCTCATGAGATCTGGTGGGTTTATTGGGGTTTCTGCTTTTTCTTCTTCCTCATTTTCTCTTGTGGCCACCATGTAAGAAGAGCCTTTCACCCTCCATCATGATTATGAGGTGTCCCCAGCCATGTGGAACTGTAAGTCAAATTAAACCTCCTTTTCTTCCCAGTCTCTGGTATGTCTTTATCAGCAGCATAAAAATGGACTGATACAAGCCCAGGATGTAGGGATCCCAGGTCTGTGCTAGTAGCCGCTATGCTAAAATAACATTTTCTCATCTTCCTGATAAAATGCCTTGAGTATCCATTTGAAAGTATCTGTTCAAAGCTGAGTGAGGAACTTTGAAGAGAAGATCTTGGAAAACAAGGATTTTCATGTGTGGGTCAATGAGGACCATTTATACTTTCATGAATCAACTCTATGTTGACAAAAGTTAATCGCCTTTAAAAGAATGCATTCCAGTTAAGTGATAATAGTTATAATAATGCTAGGTAATATTTGTACAGTGCTTTGGCAGATTCAAGATAATATCCACACATTTACTATTGCATTTTATCCTGAAAACAATTAGGTATTAATATTGTAGCTTTTGTCATTAGTAATAGCTGTTTTATAGATGGGAAGATTGAAGTTTAGAAACGTTTATCATGTCTAAGATCACAGAGCCACTCAATGGTGAGACCAAACATTCTTATGCCAGGTACAGGGGCATCCCTTGGGGATAATTGAAAGGTTAGGAATGCCCTGTGGTGGCAAGTAGGGAAAAGTTCATGACAAAGAAACTCATGAAATCGTGGCATGTTAGAGGCACAAGGGCCATTTAATGTCTCTGTGACCCTCATTGTCACAAAAAAACAAATACTTCATGATTCCACTTATATGAGATACGTCAAGTAGTTAAATTCATAACATCAACGAGTGGAGTGGTGATTTCCAGAGACTAGAGGGAGGGAGAAATGAGCAGCTATTACCCAACAGGTATAAAGTTTCAGCCAAGCAAGATGAATAAGTTCTAGGGATCTGCTGCACCACGTTACACCTATAGCAAACTATTATGTGTTGTACATTTAAACATTTGTAAAGAGAGTATATCTCATGATCTCATGTTTTCTTACCACCATAGAAAGCATTTTTTTAAACAAGAAAAACTAATACCTAGGGATGAAAATTTACTCCTTCAAACTTGCACAGCAAGGTAATGTGACACTGAGGATAAAAGGTGGACAAATTTGGGTTTAAATCCCAAATTTCCTATTACCTCTACTTGTGATTTAGGGCAAATTAATTCACTTTTTGAGCCACGGCTTTCTTTTCTGTAAAACAGGAAAAATACTATCCAGTGGGCATGTGGATTCAGTGAGATATGATGTATATGAAATTCGTGGCACAGTGCCTCTTGCAGAGTATGTGCCCCAAAAGTGAAATCATTGGGACAATAGATAAAGAGGAAAAAAATCATGGGCCTTGGCTCAACTTTAAGTGCCTCAATCACTAGCTATGCAACCTTGGAAAAACTATTCATATCTGCTAAACCTCAGTTTCCTTGTATGCAAATTAGGATGATGGCTAGACTTACACCATTTTGTTTCCTGTGAGCATTAAAAATAATCTATGATGATGATTTGCATGGGGCCTTGCCCACGCTGAACCTCAGCTCTCATAGGTCCCAGTGTGTTCTGCTCTTTCCATCATTTTCTCTCTCAGCTGGATGTTCTTCAAGCAAACAAATAAAGCCCATGTTTCCTTCCCCAAAGCACCATTGTTGACATTTCTCCTTTGGGCCCTGGAGCTAAGAAGAGGTTCTGGATGCTAGCCATTTCTATAAAAAAACCTTCCCAATTTTGTGGGGTGATGTGTCCCCTTCAAGCACAGAAATAGAGAAGATGGCATTAAGTGTAATTAAATGTGCACTCTTGCCTTTGAGGAATGCATTGGGGGAGATTTGTCTTTAAAGTGTCATTCTTGTAGCAAAGACACCTGTTATGCTAATGATGCTGCCATAGTCTCTCAACTGGGGGCCTAGATGTTTTCTTAGCATAGCTACTGTGAATGCATTACACCCCATGCCACACTCCGTGGTCTAGTGTCTTTTGCTGAAATGTAAGCACCTTGGATTCTTAATTTGGCTCCATAATGAAACACATGGCTGGGAGAAGTACTTAAGTTAGTCCCCTCATTGGAGAGAATACCTGATGGGAAAAGACTAGAAGAAAAATAAACATGTATTGAGCCATTGTCATGCACTAGGCATTGTGCTGATTGCTTGTCTTATGCTCTGCTACTTAATTCACCACAGCCATGCAAAGTAGGTATTTGTATTGTTATTTTACAGGTAAGGAAGCTGAAAGGTCACGATTCAGTTATTCAACTAATATTTCTTGAACAACCCACTCAGCGTGTGTCAAGTTTTTTTGTTAGACCCCTGGAATTGTGATCTGGTCAACAGAGTTTATTAGCAGTATTAACTAGAGTGACAGGCTTGAAACTGGGGCCCCAGAGACATTACAGCTTGTCTAATGTCACATTGTAGGAACTGGCAGAGTTAGAGTTGAAACCCAGATCTGTTAGAGTTTTGTTTTGACCCATTTGAAACAAGGGACCTGGAGCTTGTTCATTTGCTTCTTCAACCTTCGTGGAGCATCTTATATGCACAAAGTCCTGTGTTAAGCACTTAATCTTTATTCCAAGATGAAGGTTTTCATACTTTTGGGTCAGGGTCCTGAGTCATGTATTCAGGGAATACAAGATGGCACTGTATCAGAAGCACAGACCTAAGACGGTGGGAACACAGAGGAGAAACAGTGTACTTCTAGCCAGAGTGATTAAGGAAAGCCTCCTGGAAGAAGAAAATATTGATTCAGGCCTTGGATTTGAACTTCAGTCAATAATTTACAACTGCTCCCTCTTAGTTAAGATCTTTTTCCCAGAAGATGATGCTGGTAAGTCCCTGGGGTCAGGGATTTATCCCATACCCACTTATTTTCCAAGAGGTTATTTGACTCAAGGAATTCCATCCAACATTAATTCACCTGATATCGAACCACTGTTTCATGACAAAGGCTGGGGACTGATGAACGCAGGTAGACATACATGGCTTTTACCCACAGAAAGCTAATGGACATGAGAGGGAAGGAGGAAAATAACAGTGTGTTTATGTCATTCTCAGTTAATTCAGGGAAGACTTGGCAGGGTGGTAATGAAAGTAAGTTTAGAAGGGAACCACATTTATGATTTATTCCAGTGCTTTTTAACATTTTACAGCAGAAACTGTTTATCAAATGAAACACATTCATCAAATGAAACACAATGATTGGCATTGTTTATGTCCACATAGACACCTGATATGTAACAACAAAGTAGGTCTGCTCTGGCTAGAGGTTCGGAGGAGTTGGAGGAGCAGGACCTCAGTTTCTCAGTTCACCCCACATACCATCAAAGCTGTGCCCTGGGGAACATGGCTTGAAAACTACTAAATCACCCCTCCCTCCTCCGCTCATCATGAAACATCATGAAACTGTTGGAGGAACTGTGCCCTGAGAGGCAAAGGTATCACCAAAGTCAGAGAGTGAGCTGAAGTCAGGAGCCAGCTCTTGGGTGCCCCATTCCAAGGCTTGTAACCACACTACTGGGAGGAGGAATTTTTTTGTTGATGTTTATTTGTTTTTGCATTTTTTAAGATTTTTTACTTGGAAATAATTTTAGATTTGCAGAAACTTTGCAAAGATGGCACAGATAATTCCCATATACTCTTTACCCAGCCTCCCCTAGTGTTAATATCTTTCATAAACATCATATATGTGTATGTACTAAGATATTAACAAGAAATGAACTGCTGAGTGTCTGTGGTCAAGTCTCTTCTTTCTGAGCTTTCCCATCTCTAATGTGATGAGATTAAACTAAGTAATCCCAGGGTGCAACACTATTAACTAAAGACCTTGTTATTATTTCCCCAGTTTCTCCACTGATGCCCTTTTACTGTACTAGGATCCAATCCAGGATACCATATTTAGCTCTCATGTTTCCATGATCTCCTCCTCCTTAGCCTTTCTTTGTTTAATATCATGATGCCTTTGAAGATCTCTGGTCAGGTATTTTGTAGGATGTCCCTTCATATGGGTTTGTCTGATTTTTATTTTTATTTTTGGAATTAATTTAGGGTCTCTAGATTTGGAGAAAGAATGCTACAAAGATGAAGTGCTCTTCTCATTCCATCCTGGTACATGGTATCAACCGACTAATTATGTACTTGATGACTCGTACAAGGTGGTGGCTGCCAGGTTTCTCCACTCTCAAGTTACTGTTTCTCTCTTTCCGTACTCTATTATTTAGAAACAAATGACCAAATCCAGCATACACTCAAAAAGAGGGGGATTAAGATCCACCTCCTAGAAGGAAAGTTTCAAATAATTTGTGACATTTGTTGAGACCACTAACGTAATTAACAAGCATTTGGGGGAGATAATTTGAGGCTCTTCAAATATCTTGTTTCTCTAAAAAGTTTATCCCCACTAATTGTATTATTCATCAGTTGATCTTGTCTTCGGTGATTTATTACCCTAGTGGAGAAAAGTGATTTTTAAAGCAAGGTGAAAATAATAATTACAAAAAATATGAAAGGAAGAAGAAAAAATGCACACTTATTAAAATCAAATTTTTTTTTTTGCAGGTGCTAGACATGGGTCAGGGTAGTTATCTAGGAGAAAAGGGACGCACCATGCTCAATAGCCTTGCTGGTCTTTTTCTGAGATGGGGACTTTCAAGCTGGCATCTCCATGGCACTGTCAGTAACCTTTGCACTCTAATGTTGATGGTGGCTCTTTTGACTTTGTTAGGAAAAGGTCAGCATGGAGCAGTAACACCTAACTTGCCAATTTTTTTTTCATACTTCATCTTAAAATACAACTAGTTGTAGAAGCTGATGAAGATATATTTTGTAACCAGATTGTTTCTATGTTTTTGTGTTTGTGTGTGTGTGAGTTCCTGTTGTATGTGTGCTTCCTTTTTGCTTTGTAGGTGTGCTTATTACTGGATCCCATGGCATTTAGGGAGGGAGGGAGTTACAGATGTTTCCCTTGGCTGTGCCCTTAGCTTTGGGCAGTCATTTAAAGCAGCTTGAATCCTCAGTGAGGTTCCACAATATCTTAATTATAAAACCTGTCTGATTTGAAGCTCAAGGATGAGGAAGTGCAGGAATGTGTATAAACTGCCTATGTCTGGCACAACCTAGGGATCTGGGGTAGGTCACAGGGAGTTAAGCCTAGCAGATCAGCTCATTTTACCACTGCAGCAAATCTTATGGAAGAGGTGGCCTTTTAGATGGTTCCTGAAGGATTAAGTTTTATAGGAAATATTCCAGAAAGGAATTAGCATGCAAGAGTTAGCATGTAATTACCTAAGAGTATTCGATAATCCCACCTCTTACCCACTAAAATATTAGGAGATTTTTTTTTAAACCATTTTGCTTAGAATTGTTTCTGATTCTGAGGAACCATTGTGTAGTGATGTGACTACTTGCATCAATAGAGTGATAAAGCACTTGAATGTTCTTTCTGCATCTTTAACATCTTAGAATATCAGCACAGCTAGTAACTGTAATTATTTCTTAATTGGTTGGTGAGTTGGTTGATTGCTGGTTGGCAGATTTAGGCCGGATTGGAGATTCCGTCTCATTTCCACTTGGATTTTATAGCAGACACTCTTGATATCCAGCCCACATGCCCTCAATATTGACCCTCTCCATGAATGCTGGCTTGACTTTCAGTTGCCAGCACATGTGACTCTTTGGCTAGAGGTTCTTTGGCAGCTCGGTACCCCTCTGCCCATGCTTGGGGAAGGCTGCAGTGCCAGGAATCACTGGACCTTCAAGCACAGTCCTTAACTGCTGACTGTTGGGAGTTGGTTAACAGATGCCTCACCTCCCTTGCCACTCCAGCGGGCTATCTCCAAGGCATTTCTGTTGTTCTCAGAATGCCCCAGCACAATGCACCTTCTGTTGCCCACAGTGGCATCTGGTTTTATAAACTATTTTTTATGGTCTTCTTTTTCTTCCCTGCCTTATTTCCTAACTCTTCTAATAGTTATTTCTGAAATCACTTTCCAAGTAAGCCCCTTACAGTCAAATTCCTATCTTCTGAACTGCTTCTGGAGAAAGACAAACTTAAATAGACTTCTTCTATGGCCCCTTTGACCAGGGAGTTTGGGCTCAGAAGTGGAAAAATGACCTTGACTTCTTCTAGCTCTGAAACAGATTTTCTAGTTGAAACAGAGAAAAACACTTTCATTCTCTGAGCCTACATTTCTTACTTATAGGAGGAAAACATCTCAGCTTAGATGTTGCCAAGGTCCTTCCTGAAGTTTTGGTTCCAAAATATCAACTTACAAACATCTTCATTCTTCCACTATGTGTGTGATTTCTAGGAATTTATCTAATTTTTTCTAAGGGAATGTTTTTACTTCCCACCTACCAAGTCCCATTTTCAAAAGCAAACAAGCAAACAAAAACCTTAAGCCTAACACTTCGAGTACTAAGTAAGTTTGGATATCTTGTTTTCTAAGACTAGCTGTGTTTGACTTTGGATGTAAGCCAAGAATATGGGGAAGACCAGTTGTGTTTTTATCTTCTCCCTCCTCCTCTTTTGTTATTCCTCTCTCACCCTAACTTTTCCTCTTATATATTCGGAAGTAAGATTGAAAGCTCTGACCTATTTATTTTTCTGATTGAATATAAAACCAGTACTATATTTGGTAGCTTAGTACATGCCAGGCACTACACCAAGCATTTTCCATGCATTATCTTATTTATTTCTACAACAGTGGTATGAGGAAGGCACAGTAATTGTTTTATCACGAGGAAGCTAATATTTGGAGAAATTATGCAGTTGCCCAACATCATGCAGCCATGAGTGGTAGAGCCAGAATTTGTTTTTTTTTTTTTTGAACATGAAGTTAATAAATTTTTTTTATTTTTTTATTTTTCACTTGTATTCACTTTATTTTTTTTTTTCTTTTTCTTTTTATTATTATACTTTAGGTTTTAGGGTACATCTGCACAATGTGCAGGTTTGTTACATATGTATCCATGTGCCATGTTGTTTTGCTGCACCCATTAACTCGTCATTTAGCATTAGGTATATCTCCTAATGCTGTCCCTCCCCCCTCCCCCCACCCCACAACAGTCCCCGGAGTATGATGTTCCCCTTCCTGTGTCTATGAGTTCATTGTTCAGTTCCCACCTGTGAGTGAGAACATGTGGTGTTTGGTTTTTTGTCCTTGTGATAGTTTACTGAGAATGATGGTTTCCAGCTTCATCCATGTCCCTACAAAGGACATGAACTCATCATTTTTCATGGCTGCATAGTATTCCATGGTGTATATGTGCCACATTTTCTTAATCCAGTCTATGGTTGTTGGACATTTGGGTTGGTTCCAACTCTTTGATCTAATCCAGACTTGCCTGAATACAAATCCTGTATTTTACTCACTACCCACTTCTCTTTGCAATGAAATTCAGTAGATGTAACTCTAAAGATCTCTATGTACATCAAGACATAATTCATATGAACGGGGTAAATGTAGAGATAGGACCAGAGAAATAACTCAGCATCACCTAGAAAAAAAAAATGTAGATTTTACTGGACAAGAAGCTAAGTGAAGTAACAGTGTTATGTGGATACCATAAATAAACTTATTTTTTTCAATTTAGACTTCTTTTTTTAATTTTATTTTTAAATATTTATTTATTTATTTTGAGACCAGGTCATAAGACTGGCTAATTTTTGTATCTTTGGTAGAGACGGGATTTCGCCACATTGACCAGGCTGGTCTTGAACTCCAGGGCTCAAGTGATCCACCTGTCTCAGCCTCCCAACGTACTGGGATTCCAGGCGTGAGCCACTGTGCCTAGCCTCAATTTAGATTTCATCAATAAAGATGTCCCACCGAGAACAGGATGTTCTGATTTGAATAGTCATTGCATTGAATACTGTGCTCAGTTGTAGTGTTACCTTTAAGAAAAATGTTGTGAACATCAGGTGTGTTCAGGGAAGATTAACCACAGGGTAGTGAAAAGGTTCAAAACCATATTACCACAATTCTGGAAAAAACTGAGAGGATTTAACCTGGAGAAGAGAAGACTTGAGGATCTTGATGAGGATCACTACTTCAAATCCTGAGTATCTCCCAAGGTGAAATAGGAGTTAAAATTATCCTGTGTGGCCTCAGGACGTAAGAATCAATGACTGAAGCTATATGGTAGCCAATTCCAGTTCTATTTTTAAAAGAAATAATAGCAAAAGTATCCAGCATTGGAATAAGATATTTCAAGAAATGGTATTTAGTCCACCATGCCAGTGTTAGGATTTTTTAAAGAATTTGCAGGTGATATAAATCCAACTCAAACTGGCTAAAGGACAAATAAGGCCTTTATTTCTCCCAGAAACTGAAGTATCTACTTTTAATTTCAGGAATAGTTAGATAAAAATGTTCACACAAAGTTATACTTCACTCTGGTTTCCTCTGGGTAGGTTTCATTTTGGGGCAAAATCTCTCCCGGTCATAAGATTACTTTATATTTAGTATCATTAGGGAAAAAAAGAGAAAAAAAGGAGTCCTTCTTATTTTTAGCTAAAGTATCTGGGCAAACTATAATTTGCTCATATGTCCATGCCTGCAATAGTTTTCTATTGCTGCAAAGTTTTACAAATTTAGAGGCTTGAAACAACACAGATTTAGTATCTTACAGTTTTGTAGTTTAGAAATTTAAAATGGGTTTCACTGGGTTAAAACCAAGGTGTCAGCAACAATGTGATCCCTTTAGAGACTTTAGGGGAGAATATGATTCCCTGCCCTTTCCAGCTTCTGGAAGCCACTCATAGTCCTTGGCTCATGGCCCCCTTCCTCCATCTGCAAAGCCAATACTAGGGAGTCGAGTTCTTCTCACACCACAACACTTCGACCTTCTCTTCTGTGCCCCTCTTTTATTTACTAGGACCCTATGATTACATTAGGCCCTTCTTGGTAATCCAGGATAATCTCTCATGATAAGATCAGCTGATTAGCAACTTGAATTCCATCTGCAACCTTAATTCTCCCTCACCATGTAACCTATCATATTCACAGGTTCTGAGTATAAAGACTTGGACATCTTTGGGGGTTATTATCCTGCCTGCTATTAATACAAACCCTAAAAAGGTCACTGCAGTGGTCCAATTGGCCAACTCTGGGTTAGGTGGCCACTCCTGAACTGAGACTCCAGCCAGCCAGATCTAGACTACGTGGATTGAGGGTGTTGAAGGGGTATCATTTAGTTCAAAAGAAAACTAGGTCTTTGTTACAAATGAATAGGGAAAGGCTGCTAAGGAGGTAAACAAAACAAAACAAAATATCAACCACAGTGTTGGGTGGGAATATTCAGTATTAGGTAGGAGATGAAATTAATAACCACAAAGTGTTTTTCCATATCCTGATATTTGAGTACCATATCTTATGGCTCTGCCTACCCACAGGAAAAACAAATTGCAGCCCTGATCATGTGATGGTAATGGTGTGGCCTCCTCCTTCCTCCCATATACCCACCCTCTGGTATCACCAAAAAAAATTGATGATCCCTGCTAATGGTATAACTTTTATCCTCTATTCCTGGGTGAAGTCCGGGAAATTACTAGGCTCAGATTTACTCTTTTGTTTATGTGGTTCTCTGATTCCTAAATGATAGAGGCCATTAGGATAATGCTGATAAAAAAGAGAGAAAGAAAGAGAATTGAAATAATACCTTTTAAAAATAAAGAGTATTATCTTCCTTGCCCAATAAGTATAGTTTTAAAGATGCTTCTTAATAGATTCTATCACAGTCTTCAGCAAAATAATTCCAAAGGGACAAAGTTCTCTAGTGGAAACAACAACAGTAAAAGATCCTTCTTCCCAAACTTTGCTTTGAGAAAAGCAAAAGGTATGAGACTGCTCATAACTGAATATTTCCCCTCCTTGCCTGCTGCTAGCTGAAATTGGATGGGACCATGAAATCCTAACCAATTTCACTCCACCACAGGTGCCTTGAGTGATACATTTCCAGTCAAATGCACAGTTTAGGGCTACAGATGGTGGAGGAGATAGAAAGCAGAGGTAAGAATGAGGAGAGAGTCATGGGAGACATTTTAAGAGAAATGGTGTGATATTAATTTTTTTTCAGACTTTAGAGTTCAACATTTTTTTTTTTTTTTTTCAGACTTCAGTGTTCAAGCAGGAGGCTTGGCTGGGCATTTATTGAAGAAACATTTGCTGATAGAGATAACGCCTGGTCAATTCAAGCATAGCCATGAAAGTGGAATCAGATCCTGCATAAACATTCCAAGTGCTTTGAGGCTGTGTAAAGTTCTTTAAATCCAGGTCAGATTGAACAGCTCTGCTACCTAAGCCACACCTAAAGCATTTACTAGGCATGGTGCTGTCAGGTCCTGAATCAGCACATAGTCATCCTACTTCTTGGCCCAATTTCTGCTGAAGTACACACCTTCACCTTGCCTAGTCTCTATTTGTAAACAAAGGTTCCCCACTAATTATGCAGCCAAAACTGAGTGAAAATGCCCAGGGATCTGTTGTCTTTCACCCCCTCAGATGTGACTTTCTTATTACTACCATGTGATCTTCATGAAAGCAGGGACTTCATTATGCTCACTGCTCTGTCTTTAGTGTTATTCTAATAACATCACATTCATACAAGACTATTGATTAATTTATATCAGATACATGTACTGAGCATAATGTCTTCACTTTACAATTCACTGGAATGATTCATATTTACATAAACAGATACATACTTTACACACACTTTCACAAACAAAAGGGTTATGTAGTATTTGTGTAGCATAGTTTTCAATTGTATGGAGTACTTTCAAATTCAATCTTCCCAGTAAATTTAAGCTATATGTTATTTGTCAATGTGTATGTGCCTAGCTTCATGCCAGGGAGGTACATGGTATGTGCCTACAGGGTTTTGTTAAACTGAACCGGACTCATTCCACAACAGAGAAAGCTAAAGTTCAGAGAGAAATAAATGGCTCCAGGTCACACAGTTAGTTAATAGTAGAGAACTGTGACTTCTCCCTTACCCCTTCCTACACAGTATAACTATCTGGACCTTTCAGCTTTCCCACCTTGGTGACTAAATTCAAAGACCACATCAGGAAATCACAATTTCTGACCTTTTGATTTTTCTCAACACCATTGCTGTTGTTGACAGCTGGTAGGTTGTCGATTCTTGATTGTATATGGTTTTTGATAAGTTGTGGGGGATTTATGTATACACTAAAGCACATGAAGTTTGTTACCAGGGAGTGAGGATGGGAACTGAAACCACATTGCTTCAGACCTTGCCTCAATCTTGGCATTTATTTACCCGGGATAGAGTGGAACGGTGAGATGTACTTTTGATGGTAGATCTTTAGAAGAAGAATAACAGTGATTCCCAGTTCCCTTAATTAATAATAACCCTTTTGCCCTCTGCTCACATGATAGATTGCTCAAAGGAACTCCAAGTCCAGTATATATAGCAGTTGGTGAAGGTGAAGCCGTTGTGGTTCATGTGCTGTGTTAAAGGAGTGGCTAGCTTCGACATTGTGTCAGCGTTTTTATAGGCAATGTTAAGCTGTACCTGATCCCATCTCCTCAAGCCCATGAGAATTCCAAAATCACACCTTGGGGAAAAAGGAAGATCATGAGGCCAGTAAGGGATAAAAGAAAGGAAAGCAAGAAGAAGGACAGGAAGTAAAAAAGGATATGAGATTTTTAAAGAGGTAGAAAGTTTTATTGAGCATTTACTCTGTACCTTATTCTGTTAAAGTCACTTTCACAGTCATCATTTTAATAATTTGCATCTGTGAACCTCAAAGTACTTGAGACAGGTCTCAATCAATTTAGAAACTTTATTTTGCCTAGGTTAAGGATGTGCCTATGACACAGCCTCAGGGGTTCCTGACAACAGGTGCCCAAAGTGGTCAGGGTACAGCTTGCTTTGATACATTTTAGGGAGACATAATACATCAATCAAAACATGTAAGATGTACATTGGTTTGATCTGGAAGGGCAGAACAACTCAAAGCAGGGACTTCTAGGCCATAGGTAGATTTAAAAATGTTCTGATTGGCAATTGGTTGAAACAGTTATTATTAATAGAAAAGAATGTCTGGGTTATAATGACTAAGGTTTTATAATGCAGATGAAGCTTCTAGTAGCAGGCTTCAGAGAAAATAGATTGTAAAAGTTTCTTATCAGACCTATGGTCTGTGCTGATGTTAATGCTGGTTGGCTTTTCCCAAATTCCCCAAGGGAGGAGGGCATAATGAGGTATGTCTGATCTCCCCTTCCCATCATGGCCTTGAACTAGTGTTTCAGGTTAACTTTGAAATGCCCTTGGCCAAGAGGAGGGGTCCATTCAGATGGTTGTGGGGGCCTTAGAATTTTATTTTTGGCTTATACATCAGATGTATATACTGAAAGCAAGGATGAATGAATGCATGCTTTTAATCTTTCCAACCCTTCATGCTTCAGTACACACATTTTGCATCTGAGAAACCTGAGCTACAGAGAGGTGAAGCACCAGGAGCTAAGGGGATCATTTTGGAGGCCAGGAGCTTACATGGACAATTTCATCCAAAGAAGTCTCTGAAAGGTACTGGGAGGGTGGAAGGGCTGAAAATCCCTCCATGACTGGCCACAATAACATCTGTGAAAGAGCTAGTTTTATTATTTTTATTATTTTATATCTAAGAAAAAGAAGAGTCAGAAACTTGAAATGTCTTGGCCAAAGTTATATACTGATTCTCTCATTCATTTATTCTACCTTTGTATATCTACGCTAGGCAAGAAGTGAAATAGACAATCCCTATCCCTTCGGGGTCTACTACTTTGGTGTGTGCCTTTTTCTGGGGTGACACTGGAAAATACAGGTGAAGCAGAGAAAACAGAGGGGAGCTAAGACAGACATTTCAGGCAGAGGGCACAACATATGCAAGCACAAGGAGGCTTCAAGATGCAAGGACACAGCATGTTTTAGGGAGTGGAAGTGGTTTGTTGTGGCTGGGGCAGAGAATGCCTGGGGAAGCACTGTGGGTGGTAAGGCTAAAGAATTTTGATGATAAAGGCTTGGATTTTATCCTGCAGGCGATGGAGACACAGTAGACCTTTACAAGCAAGCAAAGCATGGCTTTAGAAATGTGAATAGAAAGTGATGGAGCAGGGACACCTGCTCCCTTTACATAGCCCGGTGTGAATTCTTGCCACCATACTTTATCCACCTCCTTTGCTGCAAACTGTCACACAGACAATAATCAGGGAGGTGCTTCTAAATGAGCAGGAAAAGGGAATAGATGAGTAACCCACTTTTGAGTCTGAGTTGTGCGTTGAGAGGCTGAGCTGCGTGGTAACAATTTGCAACATTAAATTGAAATGGGGTCTGATTGGCTGGAAAGCACTTGGCCTACATTAATGCCCGCAGAGACTCTCTGAGTCTGATTAAGCTGCAGGTTTTGCTGGGGCCTCTCCCGGTGATCCATCATTATTCATGTCAGCACCAAGTCTGTCAGCCTCCCTCCACCACCAAAATTAATGAATTGAACTTCATGACCCACGCGTTTGATGGGATGAGACACTCTAAGTCAGCACAAGGCTATGGAGATGGGCCACAATCATTCCTTCCTTCTTCCTTCCAATGGAGAGACCAAACCACTCCCTACTCTTCTTTTTACTGGCCTCAGCTGCCAAGCTGGCATCTTGAGCAGTGACAAGGGGACCCAGGAATAAAGCAACAAAAAAATACCTATAACCTGAAAACTGAAATCATCCTTTCAGATGTAGTCCAACAGTATCCCCACTGTATATGTGGGAAAACTGAGGCTGGCCCTTTGTCCCACGATGGAAAAGAGAGCAGAGCAGTGACTACAACAAATCTCTTCTCCAATTTCCTTTGCTCTTCTTTTACACATTTAGTCCTCTCCTGGAATGCTGTTTTGCCCCTCATTTCTCCTATTTTGTGAGAATGGAGAGAGGTATATATCATTTCCCCTGTTTGACAGTGGAACCAACATTCAGCTTCTCTATTTTTCCTCTGTGTCCTCTGACTCTCACTTCAAAGCCAAAATTTTCTGTGGTGGCTGCTGTCCTGGGTAGAAAATGAGAAAAATACATTAAATAATGTTTCTGGCCTAGAAAGAAACCTAGAGGTCACCTTCAATTTCTTGTACAGCAGCCCTGTCAAGAGATCTTTAAGCTTCAGCTTGCATGGCTCTAGTGCCAGGGAGCTCACCACTTCACAGGGCAATCTTTCTATTTTTGAATGGATTTGCCTATTTAGAAAGACTTCTCCGGATTGACCTAAAATCTATGTTCACAGTTTCTACTCTTTGGTCATAGTTTTGTCGTCTCTAGCGCTGGAGCATGAATCTACTTTTCCTTCCATGTTGGAGTTCTTTGCATCCTTTAAGCTAGCTTTCATGCAGCCCCGAAGTCAGTGTGTCGCTCTTCCCCAAACTCTAGTCCTTTTAGACCCATTAGTAAGATAGTAAATCCATTTAATGAATCAGGGCCAGCATTTTCTGCATCAAAATCAAATGGAAATAGAATAGAATAAAATAGAGAAAGTAAGGACAAGTTTGTTTCTGAAACGTTTGATGCTTGTGTATCTTTGTGTGTATGTGTGTATGTGCACTGAGTCTCATAGAAAACTGTGGGGTTTTTTTCTATAAGTTGTGCCACAAAAATATTTCAAAGAATGCTTTCAAATATTCAAAGTCTTCTTTTCTCTCCTTTTTTTTTCAGCTAAACATCTTTTGGATTAAATTTTATTCCAGGCTTTTAACTGACTGTCTGTGCCTTTAACAATTTCTTAACCTCTCTGAACTTCAGTTTCCCCATCTCTTAAATGCATAGAAAATTGTGTGTCCTCTGTCCTTTGCAGCATCCTTGTGAGAATCAAATATGCTGTTGAATGAAAAACTAATTTAGAAGGTGAGAGGGTCTGAGTTATAATAGTAGTAGGGGAATTGTAGTAGTCATGGGATAAAAAACGGTAATAATTTCTCTTTTTCCTCCTTTATTTCTTCTTCTTTCCCTTTTCCTTATTCTTATTTATGCTACTATAACATAGTCTAGATTTTCCGTTATTTGATCTTACATCAAGGGACATCATGATATGGTGAAATGAACATGGGCTTATAAACAAACCTAAGTTCAAGTCCAGCCTCTTCTAGTCATTGATTGTATGATCTTGGCAACTGTTTTAATCTCTCTAAGCCTCACTTGCTTTACCTTTAAGATGGGAATCTTAGTGCCTAACCAATGATAAGGTTCCATGATAGGAAGCATTATCCAATATGTGTGAGATATAGTAAAATCTGATAAACACTAGGTCCCTTTATTCTCTCTCCACCCTCAGAGTGGCATTTCTGAGGACTGCACCGGCTGCAGATGCCCCAGGATTCCAGCATTTAGTGTATGTGATACCCTACTTTCCCAGCAGCCTCTGAACAGAAGAGGAGCAGGCTCTCTGGAAAGCATGAGAGGAGGAAGCACAGGGTGTAAGGCGAGTCCTGGGTGAGGCTGAACATGAGTTGAGCTCTGCAACTCCTTCCCACTCCCCATTCTGCATCATCAAACAGAGAAAACAGTCATCTCTGCCCTGCCAACCTTGCAGGCTTGGTGTGAGCCTCAGATGCATTGAAAACGAGGCAGTGTTTTGTTAGTGATCCAAATGAAAGGATTTTATTCTTGTGGACATCATTTTCATTCAGACCAAATTTACTTTTCCCTTGGATAGATGATTATCCCTAGATGTGTGCTTTCAAAGAAGTACGTTTTCCTGCCATAAGTTGTACCTTTCCACATTGAGGTTGATGCTCCATTTCCAACAGAGACCTGTCCAACATGCCCTTCATTGTGGTACTTGCCCCGGCGGCTTCTAGAAAGCTTCTCTAGAGAGAGCTGAGCCTTCTTCCTCCTCCCCTCCCTGTGTTCTGCATCACTTGCAAGAACCATTGCAATTCTCTTTGTCATACATTCTGTGTTCCAGCCAAATATGTCTCCTCCACGTTCTCTCGGCATTTGTTTCACCCTCAATCTTCTTTCTGTACTTTTCTCACACCATTCTGTTTCTTGAGGGATGGGGGGAAGACTTTCCTTCACCTCTACAGATAGATTCATCTCAGAAACCACCTCCTCTCTGAGCCTTTCGAAGACTGTCCCAGTTAGAAGTAAAGAACCTGCAGTTTAATCAACCCAAGTTTACATTGCAGCTCTAACATTCATCAATATATGACCTTAGGCTATTTGTGAGCCTGTTTATTTATCTGTAAAATGGGTGTAGCACAAATATTCTCCCAAGGGAACAGTGTGGGTTAAAAGTGCTTCTGTGTGTAAGGTGCTTTAGCACATGGTAGGCATACAGTATCCCCTTAATGAGGGTGAAATGCATCTTGTTTGCTGCTGTATCTCAGCCCTAGCTCAAGACCTGACATACAGTAGGCATCCAATAAATATACAGAATGCATTAAAAATTTAAATGATCTCCCTTCCATCCTTTCTCTGAAGCACTCTCTCTGGAAGCCCAGAGGGGGCTGTTTATAATTAATGTCAACTCTAAATAGTTCTCACTGATTTCTGGATGCCCAGAATGGGGTAAGTCACCAAACAGTTAGTTCTGGACCCCCAACACCTCTTTAGCCAGAAGAACTGTGATTATTTGTGTTTCATATACTAGGATTAGGTAGGATTTAATTTAGATGTTCTTCGCTGTAACTAACTGGAAAACAGCTTCTTTATATCAGTACTTTTTGAAAGATGGGTTGAAACCATTTAATAAGTCCTGAAATATTTACTGGCTCACAGCGAGCCTTTTCAAGAAAAATAGAAGAGGGCATAAAAAATAGAATGGAATGGAACGGGACAGAATGGACCAGAATAGAATAAAATGTATAATCGAACAGAATAGACAGTGATATGGAATAGAGCGGAATGGAACAGAATGTACCAAAATAGAATAAACCAGAATGGAACACCTTGACTCACATCCAGTGTTTTCTGATGTGAAAAAATTTTAATTACATACATATATACACATACATACAACTGTCTGTATTTATTATTGTGGGCCCCAATGGGACATAATTTAAATGCCACTGCTTTATCTTATGGTAGTCAACTGTGCCCCTGTTTTTTTGCTTAAGTTGACACTAAGCTTCCTACCCACAGCAGAAACCATAAACGATCCCCACCTGTGTCTCACCGTTGTCTAACCCTGGGTCTCACCCTTCAGAGGCGCTCAGGAGCTGTTGGTCAAATCAAATGGCCAAGGAAACCCTGGGTTGGGTTGTAGCAATCTTTACAGAAATGTGGTAGATAAAAAATACGTTGAATTTAAGAAAATATATCAATAATAATGATAAATGCTATTTAAGGATATTAATCACTACACAAACATTTAGAACTGGGTCTGGCAGGTAGTAAATCCTCAATAAAAGATAGCCTTTATCATTTTGACTCAATGACCATCATTTAGTGAATGCTCACCATGTGCTTCAATACATCTTATCATTTATTTCTCATACCATCATTCTATGGTAGCTATTATTGGCCCCATTTGACAGATGGAAAAATCTGAGGCTCGCATAGTTGGAGTCATTTGCCCAAGGAAGTAAATCTCAGTAAAAGCAAAGCTGACATTGGAACCGTCACCTTCACTTCCCCTGCCAGACTCGAGAGTTCCAAACTCTCCCAGCATGTCAGGATGCTGTTCAGGGCTGGGGAGGTAGGCAGGCCTGTAAGCATTCAGACTCAGAAAGGCTTCCTGGTGCTGGCACTTCATGCAGATAAGAACCTCTGGGTGTGTGGCCGAAATGGGGTGGAAGAAATAAGGCACAGGAACTGCTCAGGCTACTGCATTTCCAAGGCCAGTTGTCCTGAGGCTGACCTCAGCTTCATTCTAGGACAAGAGGTTATCGTAGGCCCATCCTCTCAACAATTCTGCCCCAGCTCCTGTTTCTTGGATGCTGTGACACCATCAGATATTGCCTGGTCAGAGGGACAGCGACTGCCAGCAACTGCTGTAATTCTCTGGCTTCCATTTCCTTGTTCTTAAATGGAGCAGCTAATCCCTGCTTGTTTTAGAGATGTGATGAGAATAAGAACGGTGGGGACAAGCAAAGAAGGAGGCAAAGGCCCAGCACAGAAGGCCCTCACTAAATGGATGTCCCTCCCTTGCTTTTGTCACAATGTCCAGCTCCACTAGAGTTGCTGGATTCCTGCCATACCAGCTCGTTTTTTATCCTGGGGAAGGTTTCCAGCAGGAGGGAGACAGCCTTGCTGGTGGCCAAAGAAAGGTCTCTGGGATTGGTCCCTAGCCTGCAGCTCTGTTTGCCTCAGGGCATTCCAGAGGGCATTGCTATTCTTGGCCTTATGACCCAGCACCTCCTTTGCTCCTCTGCTTTACTCTCCATGCTGGAGAGAAACAAGGGATAGAAGAACAGATCTGGGAGATCACTGTAGCTCCTGTGAACCAATGGACCCCGGTGTGGAGAGGAAGAAAAGCCTTATCAAGAGATCTCTCCTGGGACCAGGCCTCCAGAGATGCAGGCATGCCTCTCAGTCATGGTATGACCAGGGGCTCTGACCTTGCCACCAATGACTGCCCAATGTACCAGGCAGAAAAATGGACACAATCTACATCATCTATTTAAATCTTCATAATTCTCATCAAAATTCCTTAATGCATTAGTGGTCCCATTTCACAGAGGAGGATGCTATGACTCTGAGATGAAGAGCTTGCCTAATTAGTAATAACAGCAACAACAACATATAACATATATAGTACTTACTGAGAACCAGGCACCATCTGAAGTGCACTTTCTTGTGAAGCCAGGATTCATTCCAAGGTTATCTGACTTTGGAGCCCAATTTCTGCAAAGGTAAGAGGCTGCAGAGGATGCAAAAAGGTCTTTGGCAAAATCTTAACGTGGGTTTAAATACATGTTCCCACATCTCAGGCTGCATCATTCTGCAAATTCCTAAACCTCACTGAGCTTCAGCTTCTTTATTTGACAAATGAGGGTGATGATAACTGCCTCGTAGAATTGCTGATTAAATAGTACAAGACATATCTAGTCCCTGGCAAATATAAAACACTCTAATGACATAACAATGATTTGATTTTTTTAATTTAATGGCCTTGTACAAAGAACATAGTTGGGAGACACTGGGCCATTAGCACCATGTGGACAGAGCCTGGATCTGTCCTGTTTCTTGTTCTGTCCTTGGTAGTAGTGCTGTGTCTGGCACTTTGAGAATATCCGCAAGTATTAGCTGAAGACCCCCTGGTGGACTGGTTGATTAAATGAATGAATGAGGGAAATGAATGAATGCAATCAAATTAGTTATTTGTAGCATCTTAGTTTCTGTCCAGGCTTTGTCAGAACAGAAACCACCACGTTTTAGTTTTACCTCCAGAGTTCTGGCCACAGATAGGTATGCATATGCACAAAGCAGGAGGAAGAATTCACATTCGGGGGCACCCTACTGTTCCATGCTGCTCAGCCTCTATCTTCTCAGAGAAACTGGCCTCTCCGACTATCAAGTGAGCCTGGCCTTGATCTCCATTTGATTAAGACATTCACCCCCATCATCACTAGGCAATGCAAAAATCTCCTTTATCCTTTTCCAAAGACACCTCTTCTCCAACTTATAGAGAATCTAATTTTATCAGAGGTTGTTCTGAAGGAATTTAATTTGACAGACTATGCTAGCCACTTTTGTGCATAATATTCAGAAATGAGAACAGTTTTGCCTTCTTGGAGGTGTGTCTTTCCTTCTATGACCTCTTCTCTTAGTGAGCTCCTGATTCCTGTGCTGATGGTCTGCCTGAGGCTTCATGCTTTTTAGAAGACTCTCCTCTCCATCCCTCTTATGACTACCTAGTATAGACAATCTTAGACTATCATCTTCCCTGGCAAGAATTAGTGCTGATGCCTTTCACTGTCCTCCTGGCCTCCAGGTTTGCCTCTCTCTGATTCATCATTCACAATGCTACCAGTGTGAACTTTCTAAAGCCAGATCCTATCACATTATTCTCCTGCTAATAGCAGCTAAAAGATTAGAAACTCCCCATCACTCATAGAAATATAACTTGAGTATCATGGCAAGGGCTTTAGATAGGATGAAATTCATTTATCCATGGACATATTCATTTAGTGTTTATTGAGTTCCTGCCATGTTCCCAGTGCTGTTATAATCACCAGGTAGACAAGATGAATAGAATGAAATTCCTGTCCTCATGAAGCTTATGTTTTTTTCAAAGAGGAGGACAAAGCACAAATAGATAAATTTATATTGTATTAAATTACCATACTTGTAATCAGTATCATGAGACAAAAATGAAGTAGGGTAATGGGATAGAGAATGACAGGTGGTTCTATTTTTTTAAAGGGTGCCGCACAAAGCACTTACCTGAAAAAAAAAATAGCATGTGCTTGAAGTTATGAATGGGATAAGGAAGTGAACAAGCCACAGAGATATCTGAGGAGAGGGCTCCAGTCAGAGGGACAGAGCTCTGGATTGACCTTCCATCTCTGTTGCTTTCCATTTGTGACCTCAGGCAAGTAACTTCATCTCTGTGGTTCTCAGCTTCTCTGCAAAGCGAGGATGCTGTCACAGTGCTGAGTCCTCAGCTTCACTCAAAGAACCATTTGCCCTCCCACTCCTTGTTCTTGATTCAGCCTCACTTGTGGCCACGCCCTCCCTGCTTCAGCCCTTCTGAACTACTTGCAGCCTTGTTCCGCCTGCTCTTCCCTTCTTCCAGGTGACTCAGGGTTTTCCTGTCTTAACCACACCTACTTCGTCCAGATCACTCCAACTCAACCTTCAGATATTAGCAGAGATATTACTTCCTCCTAGAAGCCCTTAGGGACCTTTCACCCCGGCTGGAGTACATGCTCCCATATGCTTCTCTCACTGTTTCCTCCATCTGAAGCACCGTCCACAAGAATGATAATATCTGTGCCTCTTATGAGACCATGGACTTTGTGAGACCAATAGAGCCAGTGTTTTGGCAAATACTAAGTTGGTGCAAAAGTAATTGCTGTTTTAGCCATTAAAGTCATGGTAAAAGCCATGATTACTTTTGCACCAACCTAATAGTAGGTGCTTCATTGTGTTTATGGAATGAATGAATTAATAAATGAATAGTTTTGGTAGAAGGCAAGACCCAAATAATGATTAGAAAAATATTTTTCAAAAACTATCCATTAATTAATTAACAGACAACTGGAAATATTTTTTAGGGATTGACTGATAAAAATTATCCTGCCCAAGGGAAAATGATGAAAAATTTACCAAAGAAAATCATTCCTTACATGTATAAACTCTTTTATAGGTTATCAGTCCTTCTGTCTTCATTATCTCATTTGATCTTCACCACAAATTTGTGATGTAGGAGGGCAGGGACCTCGATGGGCAAAGAAATGTGTCTAATAGGATCAAAGAGGTTGAAAAGAATTGGACCAGCCCTCAAACCCACTCTTCTGATGCCTAGCACATTCATTGCTGGTTCTGCCAGTTCCTATGTCTGCATCACTAAAGACTGTGGGCGTGGGGGTGTGTGTGTGTGTTGAAATGAAATTCATAAGAAGCCTTCTGATTCCACCTGGATTAAGAAGTCCCTGCGGGGGCAGTGGGCAATGGAAAAGCCCCAGGCTTAGAGAATATGTCTGCCACATCAGGTGAAGCTGATACATGTGCTTCCAAACAGCAGAACTAGCACTCAGAGTGGGCGGTTAGTGAGTTTCTAAAGAAAGGGAGAGAGGAGATGAGTAGGTGATGACATTTTCTGGGGAGAATGCCACTTAGAAGGCCCTTGAGACTGAGGTCTCAACAGACTGGGACAAAGAAGGCAACAGGATAAGGGCATAGGTATTGCCCTGGGACCCCAGAGACCTGAATTCTGGCTCCAACTCTGTTGACTTCCAATAATACGGCTTGACTAAGTGCCCTCTTAAATCTGGATTTCAGCCTCTCCATCTTTAAAGTTAAAAAAAAATAAAAAACCAATATCAGTGGTTTTCATGTCATGCTCCTTGGGACCTGAGGGATCTGTGGGGGTGCCTCAAGACCAAGGGGAAGATGGTGGAGAGTGAAGAGAGGAACCACATGCATGGCCTTTGATCGTCATGCTTAGAGGAACTTTCCTTTTATAAATTTTGTATATTGGCCTTTGAGTGTAAAATTTCATTTGAACAAAGGGTTCTGCTACAAAATGAAGTTTGAAAACCTCTGGGCAAAATGATCTTAAATGGTTTTCCAGTTTGCACAATCTGTGAAAGGAGAAACAGAGTGAAAATAAAGCCTTCATTTTTAAGTACTCAATCGAGGAAGGAAAGAGGACAGGTTGCAGGGAGGAAGATGTGAGATTAAACAGAAAGGACAGAGAGATGCTGCCAGCATTCACCGTGACTTTGAGATTTAAGACTGGAGAGAACAGATTTCCCATGGATCCTTTTCTTTTCCTTCTTTTCCATTAGGGTTTTATTGCCTTGTTTTTCTTTCTTCTTCTCTCCAAGTAGCTACTTGAAGAACTTCATACGACTTCAGCAGTTATGGGTTATCAAGCCACAGCTATGTTCTTTCCTTCCCTTGCAAATACGACTTACAAGAGTTGCTCAGGAGAACAGGTGTTTCAAATACTCATTGAAAAATTTATTAGAAAGCAAGACTTGTCACATGCCAAAGGTGGAAGCGAGCACAAAGAGCCACTGGCTCAATCATCCCATTGTACATATGTGGAAATTGAGGCCTGGAGAGTGAAGAGCCTTGCCCCGAACCTCATCATCAGCAGTGAGGCAGCCCGATAGTCCATCCAGCCTTGATGAAGTCTGAGAAACACAACACTGGGTGTTGCACAAAGGGCACAAGAGTTTCTGACCTTGTATTTAAAAGTAGATGATTGACACCATCTCCTACATGTCCTTTACCTTTTCCAGATGGGGTGTTTGGGGTTTGCACTATATGCCACCCTTCTGCTTTTTGATCAAACACATGATAGCACAAACTGTGCAGAAACTACAGACTTTGCTTCTGTCTTTAGAATGGTGCCACTGACATAGACCTGTTTTGTCATTGTCCAACAGTATTGTGGTGCCAGCCCAGTCACTGAGCACACATTTGGAATGTTACCGTGGTTCCCATACCCTTAAGGATTGACCTAACTCCATGGCCTCACTTGTAAGGCTCTCTAGGATCCAAACAATGGAATTCTGCCACTCCCAGCCTTCTATTGTATGCACTAGACATTGTGAACTTCTCATAGCATGGAAGATACTTCATGATGTTTTCACTGGAAGGTCTTTCCTCATTCTATTTCCTCTAACTGGAGCTGTCACTCCTCTTTTTATTCGATTCCACTTAAGCAGAGTAGCTACTGTTGACTCAACTCACATTTCAGCTTCTTCAAGAATCCACTGTAGCCTTTGTCCTTGCTGTTTCAATTTCATAACCGTCCTAAGTGTGTACTCACCATTCGAAGCTTCCTTCCACCATAACACTTCACTTGACGTAGACAAGGTACCCTTCCTCCTTTCTATAGCTCTACAGGATGGGAAATGTTTTGAGATAAGAGACTATATCTCATTCTTCTGCCAGAGGCTGGGGCATTGACTGACACATGACAGTGTTAGGTAAATAGACTGTCACACCATAGTGTCTGTGAATACACCTGATTACCTCTGGGCCTCATTTTCATTGTCTGTTGGGTGCTAAGAATAAAAAGACCACTGTGCAGGGGTCGCTGAGAGGTACTAACAAGACACAGCATGTTAAAGGTCTTCATGAGCCATGCTTCATACCAATAAAGGGATTGTCACTACTAACAGGCACATACACGAGTCATGTCTTGCGAGGACCAGCTGCAACCCAGTGCCATGTGTCAGGTGCCCGGCACCTCTAGGAAAAGGAGCTGACACAGCCTTCTCCCTCTCCTCCATCTTCAGAAATGAAGCATTTTGTTTCTTTCCAGAAGGGAAGCAGAGCCAGATCTCAGGATGAACCTCTTAGAGGTGTGGGCTGCGGGCCTGTCACCACATTGCTGCCTCCACTGTGAGGAAGGAGCTGCTGGCGCTGGATGATGACAGTTTTTGTTTTTGTTTTTAATTTTATTCTCAACACAGCGGAAACTAGGTTTTATTTAAGGACTGTATTTGGGACAAGTCGTCTCATTCTCAAGACTCTTGCTCCTGTGAAGTGGGTGTTGCTGCCCTCTTATTACAAATGAAGGAACTGCAGATGAGAGAGGCTACTCAGTGGGGACACACCACTCCCAGAATCAGAATCCATGTCTGAGCTGTCTCCCATTCCTGGGGTCTTCATCAATGACGGGGCTGCTCTAGACAGGTTTCTGTTGTACTGCCAGAAGGGCAGCCTGAGTGATGAATGGTGTTGGCAGCAGATAGCCTCGAAAGGCCCTAAGATAAGGAGGCAAGACGCTAATCCTGGCTTCTTTTGTCTTTATCTTTGCAAGTTTCTTATTGGACATTCTCTCCTCACACTTTCAATTAATATTCTTTCCTGAGTCCCTCTTACTTTTCTCTCTTGTTCTGTTATGATTTTTCTTTTTCCATTCTTCTCTACAAAATTCTGGATAGACTCCACTTAGCTGCCTGCCATGATCTCCCTCCTCAGTGCTTTTGGCTCCTCGCCTGCCTCCAGAATCTTTTTTCAACTGGTAAATTGAAGCTGGTTGCTTTTCTGTTCAAAATCTCTCACAAGATAGAATCCATGGACCTTCAACTATTCCAGATGTTGCTTCTGGGTCAGGTCTGAATAATCACCCCAGGGCTGGTATCCACCATCCCTCCATTCTAGGAGCTCATAGTTTTGCAGATACACCCTGTCCTTTGGTGATTACTGGTTCACCTGCTTGCCCATTTCACCCCCTAACCTCCAGACTAGAAAGACTTTGAAATAAGGGCACACTTTATTTACCTCCTGTTTCCTAGTTTCTGGCACAGCACCTTGTACCCCCAGATGCTCAGTAAATATTTAGTGAATTAAATGAAGAAATGCATCAGACACCCCATACTCTCCTTTAACCTCTGTCCTCTTCCCCAGAATTTAGGGATGGGAAATCCGAGTTCCACTGTCTTTTTGGGAGAGATGCCAGCAGGAAGTTATTGAATGGACAATTTTACAGTATTTTACAAATTACAAGTCATTTTATACACATTAACTCTGTTTGATTCTCACAGCCACCTATGAGCTCTGCAGTGGAGATTTTCATTCCATTGTACAGAGAGGACACTGAGACTCAGCGGAGTTGCATGGCTTCTCCTCGTCCACACAACTAGTTTGCCATGGTGCCAGGATTTGCACTGTGCATAATTTCTGTTGCTCTAGGCCTTGGTTTCTCCCCTAATGAAAACACTATGTCTTAATTACAACAAATGAGGGAAGGAAAAGCTAAAGTCATTATTGGTGACACATTGAGCAAGTGTGAATCTCTTGCAAGAATTGAAATGCTTCTTTCTGTACCTTCAAGGACTTTTTCATTACTCTTAATTCCTCACATTTGTGTATCAATTTAGAGGTTTGCAAGGCTTTTTTTTTTTTTGTTTTCAATTCCAGATTCCTTTTGCCTCTTAGTTCAGTGAAATGGGGAGAACAAAGCTTTAGAAAACATGTTATTTTGTCTTGTCTGTACCATGCACTATGCCATGCATCAAGGAGATAGTTGTAAGCAAGCAGATGTGGTCTTTGTCATCATGAAGCTTAGGGTTGAATGGGGGAAGTGGACTAGTAAATACTCATGCAATATTCATTAAAATACATGAAACACACGATTCTATGTAGCACAGAGACCTAGGCAAAGAGTGGCTGGAGAAGGTTTCCAGAAAGCAGCAGAGACCTAAAGAGCAGAGACCTAAAGAATGGGAAGGAATTAGCTAGGCAAAGAGTAGTGGGAAAGAATGTACTAGGCAAGGAGATGGTGTGCAAATACCAGGGGACAGAAGTAAGACTGTTTCAGGATTATGGTGAGTAGTACAAATGAGGAAATTTAAAAACCATAGAGGGAAAGAGACATGATTGATCAACCAGTGCATTCAGGGTGTGCCTGAAACCTGAAACTGAGACCTTCTGCCTCCTGGCCCTGCATCCAGCCTCTGTGGCTGCAATGTGGGTCTCCACCTTTCAGGAAGCAGAAGGATGTCGTTAGAGGAAGAGTCTGGGTGCCTGGATCCAAACACACAACTGAGGACTAGATGGAGTAGGCTCTGTCTGCTGAGACCTCAGCAGCCCTGAGCCCTGTCCCTGTGCCGCTCTGCAAACTGGGCCTCCCGCCACTTGAAGATTAGTCACAGATGCTGCAAATGCATCCACAATATTGTGTCAAAAAAGACGTGCGGCAGCATTTGGATAGCAGGCTTATTAGCCTGTTATTATCCATTCACCCAAATATTCCGACTAATCAGCCTTCAGATGGGCAGGATTAATTGGTTACAATCCTAGCACTGGGCACATCTAATTGAAATGGATGCATTCGCCTTTCAGAACAGACAGCTTATCCATTGCCATTACACAGACAGCATGCCCTGGCCTGTGGATTTTGCTGTCAGGGTCATTACTGTGGAGGCCACGGAGGATGAATCAAGCTCTTTTTTTAGTTTTGCTCAATGCTTTAGCCACCTTCTACTTGTATCATGATATGTCTGCTGCATATTCATCTTCCCTACAGGACTGTGAGCAACTTGAGGGCAGGTCTGTATTCATTGGCATTAGATCTGTGTGCATATAACTGAAAAAAGTCAAAATAATCATGCATTAAACAAAATGAAATTTATTTTTCTCTCACATAAAACAAGTTGATGATAGGAGAGCTTGGAATGGTATAGCAGCTTCACAGTGTCTTCAAGGACCTAAGCCAGCCATCTTTCCTTCCTCCATCCCTCCCTCTCTTCCCTCCCTCCATTCCCTCCCTCCCTCTTTTCCCTCCCTCCCTCCCTTCCTTCCTTCCTTCCTTCCTTCCCCACTGTCCTAAGGTAAGACCATGTGGATCATCCTTAGACTCACATGGTCTAAGATAATTGTAGGAAAATCAGTTATCATGTTCAGTACTCAAACAACAGGAAGGGAGAGAAAAACAAATCGATAATAAGGCATACCTTCCAGATGAGGCAGTTGGCTTTAAGGAGCTTTTCTCCCAGTATGTATATGTACATCTCAGTGGCCAGAATATAGTCACCTGACTGAGAGGTAGTTGTTAGTTACAGGTGTTCTATATTAGTCTGTTCTTATACTGCTATAACAAACTACCCAAAACTGGGTAATTTATTTTAAAAAAGGGAATTTTAATTGACTCACAGTTCTGCATGGCTGGGGAGGCATCAGCAAACTTGCAATCATGGCCAAAGTGGAAGAGGCACGTCTTACATGGTGGCAGGTGAGAGAGAGCATGAGTGTGTGAAGGAGGAACTGTCAGATGCTTATAAAACCATCATATCTCATGAGAACTCACTCACTATCATGAGAACAGCTCATGATAGTGAGTGGGAGACACTGCCCCCATGATCCACATCCTGCCAGGTCTCTCCCTAGACACATGGAGATTAGGAGGATTACAATTCAAGGTACGATTTGGTGGGGACACAAAGACCAACCATATCATGGTTAGGTGCTAAGCATGGGCTGGTACTAAGGAAGAAAGGGAAATGCTTATTGGGTAGCCACCTTAAAGTATCTGACAGTGTCTGGGTCTGAATGTGCTTCATTATCCTTCCCAAGGCCTGCCCTGTACATCATGGGGAGGGGTGGGGGGGTTAAGAATTTTAGTTGGAAATAAGGATCAGATAAACATGCTATTAATGCCTGCTCTGCTATTTACTAGCTGCCTAGCTTGGACAACCTTCATTTAATTCTTTGAGCCAAGTGACGTTATGATGGTAGTAGTCACACTGACCTTGTAGGATAGTTACGAGGATTAAATGAGTGAGTTCCAATAAAACACTTAGCAGGGCTTCTGGTACATACTGAGGCATCAATAATTAATAACTTCCAGGATTATTAATGGTTGTCATTATCACTGAAAGAATTGTAAACATGAATATTGTATCCTATTTTAAACAATTCTGTACTTGGAGTGAGAAGACCTATGCTTAAGACCAGCTTAATTGCTGGGTGGCCTCAGGCCAGTTGGTTAACCTGTTTGACACTCAGTTTCCCTTCTGTAAAATAAGTCTAATTCAGTCTGTTCTCAGTTATGAGAATTAAATAATTACTTTCTGACACACAACAAAGTACTATACAATTATTAGACTGTGTTTTGTAGTGAGAAAACCACAGTGAGAGTCAGACAACATAGTATCACTCCTCAGCTCTGCTACTTCTTAGCTATGCAACTTCGTCCATATCACATGACCTTGCTAAGCCTCAGTTTCCTTATTAGGAAAGAAGAATAGCAATATGTTTCTTGCAAAAAGAAGGGAATTATCTATGCAAATGTAAAGTGCCTGAAAAATGGAAGACTCTAAATAAATTACAGCAACAATTATGGTGATGATGATGATGACGATGGTGACGATGATTAATTAATATTTATTGAATGAATGAATAAATGAAAGAGTGCAGGAATCGACAAGGAAACTGGAAGGCTATAGTTTAGTGTCCTTCCTCCAGAACCACACAGAGGGTGACACAGAGAGTGGAGTTCCCTGTGAGATTCCAAAACACACTTTTGCTCTGGGCAGCTCCCAGGGTACTTGGTTGGTTCCACACACCAATGGGGACCACATAATATGTATCAAGGGACTCCCTTAGGCAAGTCTTCTTATCATGTCTCTGGAACAGCAGGTTTTTCTACCAAACATCATCTCCAGTCATGCTTAGGCCCACTTGCTTCTTCTTGAGAATCGACTTGTAGCAGTGGCTAAACCCTCCATGATGTCTCCAAGGCCACCCATATGTATGTGGCTGGCCAGGGTGCCATAAGGCATTTATTATGCAGAGGGTGTGATAGTTATATTATTATGCTTTTCTCTTCTAACAATGGATGATAAAACCTTTAGGATGCTTCCAGCCAGCATATCCCTGTTCTGTTTCTGTGTTATCCTTGCTTTTCCAGACTCATCCTGACTTTCCTTTATTAGGTACATCAAGTACTAAGAACTCAGAGCTCATTTTGTACAGGGAGAAACTCAATTATATCCACCAGCAGAGTGTAAAAGGAATGGAGGTTTGAGATATATTTATAGGTTATAGCCTCTAGGTGGAAACTTGCCAATTTTCAGCCCAGCAATGTATAGGAATGCTTGGGAGGATGTAGGCTATGTCCAGGGGAACCATTCCAAATAGGAAACATTCTCTAAGAGGATTTATAGTAATGTGAATGTCAAAGTAAGCTCCATGTTAAATGAAACTAATTGGACCCCATAGGACAGAGGTTGTGAACTGGGAGCCCAAGTCCATATCTAGGCCACAGATGAGTCTCATTTTGTCTGCAATTGGGCACTCAGCTAAAAAAAAAAAAAAAAAAAGACTTGCCAAAGGAAGTTTTCACTGTCAAATTTCATATGAAAATATAGGGGTGTGTCTGTGTGTGTGTGTGTAACTTCCATGTTCTACTCAGTCTACATTTTTGGATGGTGACAATTGGCTGAATTTCAGTAGCAGATACTTCTTTAGAAGGATCACATGTTCTCTAATTTGTGGTACAGTCCATACCACTCCCTAATCTTGTCTGCTATGATACCCTACTCAAGTCCCCATTTATGTGCTCTACAGAAGTGGTCCCCAAACCCAGGGCTGTGGATCAGTATGGTCTGTGGCCTGTTAGGAACCACATGAGTTGAGCCACTGGTGGGCAAATGAGCATTACTGCTTGAGCTCCGCCTCCTGTCAGATCAGCAGCAGCATTAGATTCTCATAGGAGCACGAATCCTATTGTGAACTGCATATTCAAGGGATCTAGGTTGCACACTCCCTGTGAGAATCCAACTCATGCCTGATGATCTGAGGTGGAACAGTTTTATTCCATAACCACAGGCCCCCCATAAGTCCATGGAAAAATTTTCTTCCACGAAGCCAGTCCCTGGTGCCAAAAAGATTGGGAAATGCTGCTCTATAGGTCTTTGTGTTTGGGCCTCCTACTTCAGAAGATTTTCCCTGCTTGAAGTGATGTAAATGTCAAAATGACCTCTAACTTGAATGAAACCAGATGGATCCTTTAGAAGGTACTCCTGGTTTGCAGGAGTGCAGTTGTCAAATTTTCTTGTAGCTAAAAATGAACCCAAACTAATCCATTAGAAAGAACTCATGAGTCATGCCGACTCCGAGGAGCTACTGTGTCAACTCTGAAAAGCATCAAAAGGACAGATTCACCTCAGTGGAGTTTTGTTTATTTGTCTCAGTTCCTGTCAGAGCGAATGGTCCCACTAGCTTTGAATGGCCTTAGGCTTGGAAAGAGCAGCTGGCATAGAGAGAATTGTCCTTTTCTCCCTCTCATCTTGAGTGGCTCTTTTACGATGGACAAAGAGGAAGCCCAGAAAGGCTCAGATGGAAAGGAGGATTGTAAACCTCAGGACTCAGTCAGTCATTGAGAGAGTGTGGGCCTTATGCTAAAGTTTCAAAATATGCGGAAAATGAGTGCCAAGAAAATAAGGTGTGGAGTGTGGAAAAGAGTCTGCAGAAAGCATGGCTTAGGTCCTAAGTCAAGCCCCACATATGCCATGTGAGTTTGGGCATATTCTTTGGGCTTTAGACTCCATCTACAAAATGAGGATTGGAAAACCTCAGGAAACACTTTCAGAGATCCTTATTAAGGAGAAAAACTGGCCCACATAGCTAAAGACAGAGGAAGACTGAAGGGCAGGTCTGTAAGAAGGTTTATCTATGGGGTAGCTCCAGTGTCTGTTCTGAATTTATAGCAAATGCACTTAATTATTCTCACTGTCTGGTGTCTTGGTTCTCTCCTATCTGGCCTTGTGGTACCTCCCTAATCTTACATCTTTCTCCCGTCCCCTTTCTTACTCTGCTCTAGTCATGCCAACCTTATGATTGGCAGGCCAAGTGTAACCCATTGAAAGCGTTGCTTCAGCTTGCAATATGCTGTTTTTCTTTATCCTGGAAGAATCCTACTCAAGGCTCGGTTCCTCCTTCAACCATCCTTGTTCCCTTCCGCTGTCACACACACAGTCACACCCAAAGTTGACTGGTTTTTGGGATTCAAATCTCAGCTTTGCCACTTACCAAGAGTGTCACAAATTTATGAGGAAGACAGGACAAGGAACATGGTATCCCAACTCTTTTCACCATGTCACTGAGCCACCCACTTTACCAGTGACCCATCTTAGTCACCAGTGTGACCATAGACAGATTACTTAAACTCTCTCAATCTCAACTTCTGTATTTATTTTTAAAAAGTATGAAACTACAAATGGCCCCTGACTTACTATGGTTTGACTTATAAAATTTCAACTTTCTGATGTCTTTATTGGAGTAATAAATGCATTTTTGACATAAAATGGGTTTATCAGATGTAACACCCATTGTAGGTCAAGGAACATCTGGAATGCTTATCTCATAGTGTTGGGAGAGTTAAAGGAGGTAAGCATACTAACCACACAATTCCATTCCTGGTACCTAGTAAACACACAGCAAATGCTTTCTTTATTTGTAGAGAAAGGACCACATATCTTTTTGCATTCACTTACATGCCTGAGCCTGGCATATGGAATGAACACCAGTCTAGGATTCATGGGGGCTTTATGTTTGGGCCTGCACTCTCCTATGAGCTCTGTGATTTAGGCAGTAAGCTTAACTTCTGTGAGCCTTGGCTTTGCCTTCAAAGAAATGGAAATGGTTCTCCTAGGCTTTCAGAGAGCTGCTGTCTGCATTGCTTGGGCTAATTAATGGAGTTGGGATGGAGGGGGGATATCCCTTGAAACAGGAGTAAACACCATGCAAATGTTAGCTCTTTATTATTATTCTTAACACCAACAGCTTATTTTCTCCAATGGCAGCCCAAAGCCACTTGCTGCCCTGACAGTAGTGGCCCAGATGTTGCCAACATCTGCCTGCTTCTCTGGGCTCTCATAGAGAGAGAGGGGGAATAATGGAGTGATGAAGATCCTATTATAGAAACTTGTGGACAGGTTTTACCACCTCCTCCTGTTGTCTCTCCCCAACTTGTAATCCTCTGGGGAGAGGGGCCACTTCTCATTCATCTCTGTGCTTCAGGTGCCTAGCCCAATGCCTGGCATTTGGAGATGCTTAGGAGACCCTGCTTACATTGGTTGCAGGGACTCAGAGCTGCCTTTTGCTAAGGGGATGATGCTGTCAGCCAAGGGTGGCAGGGCCTCTTGGTTCCCCAAATGAAGAAATGACAAGCTTGGGATTCAGGAATCTGAATCCGCTGCTGATTTTCTGTGTGACCTTGGACAAGGCAGATAAACTCTCTAGGCCTGAGTTTTTACATTGATGAAGTAATGCATCTAAAGTTCTGCAAAGAAGAACATGCTGCCTGGCTGATCCTTGGGTGTGGTGGAATATCTTATAGCTGAGAAAGACTGGAAATATTTTAATATGTGCATGTAAACAGAGCATTATTTCCCTCCACCCATTTTTTGCTTGTTTATTTCTACTTGGGAGAGTGGTACCTTACAACTTGGAGAAAATTACTGTTGGGGTGTTATTGGGTGCCAGAAACTTCACACACACTTACTAGCCAACTTAATCTTTATAACAGTCACTGGAGCTGGACACCAACATTCACATTTCTCTGATGATTAAACTGAGAATCAGAGAAGAGTCCACTCTCTGAAGTCACGCAGCTGGTCAGTGAAAGTCAGTGAAAGAGTCATCCAAAATTCTTCCCAGGTTGCTCCATCATCAAGGAATAATCAGTTTCTCATCACTGAAGGTGCTCAATGAAGGGAGGGCCAACTGAGAAGAGCTTTGTGGAGGAGATTCACCCATAGCCTGGGCCAGAGCCAGAGCGGTTGGCCTTGGATTTATCAGTGTACACATTCATAACAGGTTCAGCACTGGGAGGACCCTTGGAGATCATCTGGTACAATCCTCTCCTTTGTAGATAGGAAAATTGAAGCTTTGAAATGGGCAAGGACTTGACCAATGTCACTTATTAGCCTCCTGGAGTTGAGCTGACCTGGGTTTGAATTCTGTCTCTGTTACCTATATCCCTGACATCTCACTATCCCCCAATGAGTGCTGAGGAGACCCACTCTTTTCTTGTGGCTGTAGACACCCATGGCTAAACCAAAGGACCTAAGGAAATCCCCGGGAGCCAGGAGGGCCAGTGCACAGGTGGGCCTTTGCCCTTCCTTCCTTCCTGCCACAAGGAACGCGGGTATCATTATGAAAACAGCCTCTCCCCTCCTTCTAGGGAGCCAGCTTGCAATTGGAGCTACATGAAATGGTGGGTTTCACTGTGCAGCATCACTTGTGTCACCTTCCCTCAGCTATGACTAGTGGCAGCCCCACTGTCAGCCACCTTGGGAAAGACAACTGTGTGTCTCCCGGGAGATGAGCTAGCCTGAGAGCAGCAGCCATCTATGAGTAAGAGGGAGGAAGCACCCAGCACCAGCATCTCCTCTCTGACTCCTCCCATTCCAGATGGGGGCCTGGGCCCACTGGGAGGTGGAGTGAAGTGGAACACTGTGAGCATGGCACACAGGGCACACAGGCAGAACTCAGCCTCGGCTGAGTGTGGTGGCTCATGCCTGTAATCCCAGCACTTTGAGAGGCCAAGGTGAGCAGATCACAAGGTCAGGAGATCGAGACCATCCTGGCTAACACAGTGAAACCCTGTCTCTACTAAAAATACAAAAAATTAGTGGGGCGTGGTGGCATGCGCCTGTAGTCCCAGCTACTCGGGAGACTGAGGCAGGAGAATTGCTTGAACCTGGGGTGTGGAGGTTGCAGTGAGCTGAGATCACACCATTGCACTCCAGCCTGGGAAACAGAGCAAGACTCTGTCTCAGAAGAAGAACTCAGCCTCCAGAGCTGTTGGGTTCTTGAATAATACACAAAAATTCTGAGGTGCTGCATGAATCCACAGTCAGCCACAGTCCTGGAACAGTACTAACTGGGCTCTGTGATTGCTACCACCATGGGGAGGTCCCAAAGGCTTCATCCCTGGGCCAGAGGGCAAGAACTCAGACCTTCTTCCAAAAACCCTGACCAAATATTCTAATATTTCTGAGACTCAGTGTCCTTACCTATAAAAAAATAGATAATAATGGAAACTATTAGGTTGGTGCAAAAGTAATTGCGTTTTTCACCACTGAATGTAATGGCAAAACCACAATTACTTTTGCTCCAACCTAATATTTCAGAAGCGTGTCTTAAGGATTAAGTAAAATAATTACTCTAAGTGGGTAGGGCAGGGGCTGGCAGATAGAAAATGCCAAAAGAATGGTAGTCTCACCCACTCCATGGTCCTGGCATTGTTCCACATTTTATAATCGGAGACTGGCAATTGGATCTGGACTAATGTCAGGTATACAACACAAAATAACAACTATCCCTATATTTTTTGCAATTCTGGGATAACTCCCTTTATTGTTGCTTCACGGATCATAGCTAATATTTATGTAGCATTTACTAGGTGTTAGACACTATAACTAGGACTTGACATATATCACCTTACTTTACAACATCCCTATGAATTACATAGAATTATTGTGTTCATTTTATAGGTGAGAAAACTAAGGAAGAGAGAGGATACCCTTTGCATGGGATCAATGGTAGAGCTGGGAGTCAGATTTAGGAAATGGGGCTTACCATGCTCTATTGAGCTTAAAGTGTTCTGTCCATCCATCTATCCATCCACCCATTCATTACTGAGCAATTAGTATGAGACTGACACTATTTCAGACACTTGAGAGCAGAAACACCCCTACCCTCATGGACCCTACAGTCCAGCACAGAAGGAGAATCACATGTCACTGCCAGCCCCTGGGGTCCTACATCCCACCCTGAGCTCCCTCTTCATTGCTTATCACATTTTTTTGAACAAGTTTCCAACCAATCTATAGTGTGGCATTTTTTCCAATGCCCATCTACTGCCAACTTCTCTCCATCTCACTCCCTCTGGCCCAGGGATGAAGCCTTTGGGACCTCCCCATGGTGGTAGCAATCATAGAGCCAACTTACTACGGTTCCAGGACTGTGGCTGACCGTGGATTCATGCAGCACCTCAGAATTTTCGTGTATTGTTCCAGAACATTTTAGTCCTCGTGTTTTGGTAGTGATGGAAGGCAGTATCGAGTGTGGAGTTCCATCCGAGTTGAGTTTATTTCCAAGCTCTGTTGCACAGTAGCCATGGGTCTTGGATAACTCATTTGGCGAATGTGCCTCAGTTTTCTGGTGAGTATAATGCTACTTAGCTCTATTCCCTACCCCAACACACCTATGTCACCAGATTCCCAGGGTTAAGAAAGCCACAGCTGGATTAGGATGAACTCCAGGCCTCTGAGCTCAAGTCGGAAAGAACTGCCTTTAGTTCTCTGGAAATGTTATTTAATGTATCTGAGATTCAATCTCCTCATCTGCACAATTGGTACGAAAATATGTTTTCTCCCTATTTCACAGGTCTGCAAACTGTAGGGCCAGGACCAGCAAAGAATATGAGTGCCTCACTCACTTTGGACGTAGAATTTAAAGGGTTACCTATAAACTCAGGAATGCATTAACTTGTATGTTTTTTTTAAAAAAATATTGCATTGAAATATTATTTATCTTCATTACTGAGGTTTTTGGAACCCATTTAAATTTTGATACAAGACAAGTACCCACTTGCCTCACCCTAGACCCAGCCATGTGATACAGAGCTGCTCAAATGAGATACTAATGAAGGGAAAGGCTTTTAAACCTAAGTGCTGTGCAAATGCCATTTTGTTGTAGTAATAGTTTATTTTACATTGTTTGCTTGTAGTTGCAGTAATACACTTTTAGATGAGAAGAATTTTTTTCTGGAGAGCAGGATGATTTTCTGAGTCTTAGAGGTCTGGGTTCTAATAATAGGGCTGCTATAGATTAATTTCGTGACCCAGAGCAAATTGTTTAACCTTTTTGTTTTCTTATCTGCAAAATGGGTATGTTAACACTGACCTCACAGATTTCCTATGAGGATTGATTTGTTCTAATAATGCATTCAATTTGTCAGTACCAATAAATGACATGCAATAGGGGCTTGGAAAATAAGATTTTATCCCATTTTTTAAAATTTTTATTTTTATTGAGACAGAGTCTTGCTGTTATTGGCCTGGGCTGGAGTGCGATGGTGTGATCTTAGCTTACTGTAACCTCTGCCTCCTGGGTTCCAGCAATTCTCCTGCCTCAGCCTTCCGAGTAGCTGAGATTATAGGTGCCTGTCAACATGTCCGGCTAATTTTTGTATTTCTGGTAGAGTCAGAGTTTCACCATGTTGGCCAGGCTGGTCTCGAACTCCTGACCTCAGGTGATCCACCTGCCTCAGCCTCCCAAAGTGCTGGGATTACAGGCATGAGCCGCTGCACCCAGCCTTATCCTTCTTTAAATACACTAAAACAGCAGACACCGATTACTTACCTAAAACCCTTGAAATCGCTAATATATGGATCATCTTTAAACAGCTTTCTGTCTTGAGTCTGACAATGGAAACAAACCTTGAAATGGCCACCAAGGGGCCAGGTTCTAGTCCTGGCTCTGCCACTAATCGTGCCTGACCTAGAAAAGGCTCTCATCCTCTCTCAGCCTTGACATTCCCTTGTGCAGAATGAAAGAGTCCTTTTTTCTAGCTCTGCTCCATGGAGCTCTAGAGATTTCAGATCCCAACCTCCATTTAGACTGGAGCAGCGCCTCTTTTATGGCTTTATTCAGAAATGGATTTTCAATTAAAATTTTTCAAAGGAAAGTATACAAAAGCAGTGATAATCCTAACAGTGTCAGCTAACCTTAAGGTCTCTTAGTTCCTGTCAGTTCTGACATTTGGAAAGTGCGATTTTAGTTTAGAAAGACGAGTGTGTTTGCCTCCACTGGGTTTCCTTCTAGCTGCTGTTGAGCATCTGTTCAGCACAGTAGGAGACACATGGCCGGTTCAGGAGGGATTAGCTGGCACTGGAGAGGCGTGGAGGAGAAATGGGAGGGGAGAGCTTGGTAAGGTGGTCTGAATATGGGAAGCACGTCTGTATTGTCTCTGCTGAGTTATTACTCTTACCCTCCAACCCAAACACAATCTGTCCCTGCCTGAGGCTCCCTTTTCAGGCTGGTGGCAGGCAGCTGAATACCACTGCTGCCTTTGCTGGTCTGTGGGAGGAGAGAGGTTGACTCTGCCCTCTTGCCCTCTGCCCATTTACGTAGTCCATACCATCTCATCTAACTCCTTCTTTCTGCTGCTCAGCTTTTGGATACAACACACTCCAAAGTCACCCTCCTGTTGCTGAGAGATATGGTCCATCAACAATTTTAGCAGGGAGTCATTGATCTAAATAGAATCTTATGAGAAACTCCAGTTCATAGGACAGATACATGAAGCATTTTTATAAGAGTAGAGTCCTATCAAATGTGCATTTTATTTGCATGAATTAACCTATATATTTTTTATGAAAGACAAGAGACACAGAAACAGAAATTTAGGGAGTTAGGTTATTATGGCCACTGTTACACTCAATGAGCATTGATAATCCACAGTGAAGATGGGATAGAAAACACAAAACTGCTTTCTTCCTTGGTCGGTCTCAGTGCTCACTGTTCAGTGATCACCACTCTGCCATAAGTACAATTCTTTTGTTTGACTATATTCTTTTTTTAAGAAAAAAAATTCAAGCTAATTATTTTAGGCACTGTCAATAAATAGAAGCAGGGACATTTCAACTGGATCATAAAAGATGAGCAGAAATTTGTTAACAGACTTCAGTCTTTCTCTGTAATTTGATGTTCATTTTGGAGTATGTTTAGGTTGTGTATGTTTGGATGCACACACACATATACTTATACATAGATAGTCCTTAGTAATTTGCGAAGCTTTTTCATGAGCATCATTTCATTGATTCTCCCAACCACTGTGGGAGTCAGGGAAGGTAAATGATTGTTGCCACTTGACTGATGAGGAAAATCAGGCTAAAGCGGTGTTGAGTGACTTGCCCAAAATCTCATTAACAGGATTAAGTTGCCAGTTCCTGGCTTCCACTGAGCCTGGTACTGGTTTAGGTCCAGCAATTTTGTTTGATTTCCTGCTTTGGAGCGAGGAACGCATGCTCCGGGGAACTAGAAGCAGGGCCTCCTCTCAGTTGCAGCCCCTCCCTGATTTCTTCAGGAGTTTTATTCTCAGCCTGCTCTCTGACCCTCAGAAGGACACAGAGCCCTGGATGCAGGGAGGCTGTGAGATTGAAAATGGAAGAAAGCAAGCTCCAGCTGACCTCCTAGAAGACTTGCTTGTTAACAGCAAAGAGAGGAGCTCCAGAATCCAGGCAGAGCCAGGGAAGGAAGTAGATAATGCCAGAACTCATCCCTGAGCCGAAGGAAGGAACAACAGATTGAAAGTGTCCTCTGATTACCAAACATGATGAATGAGGAACAAAAAGGAAAAAAAAAATTCTGTACCTAGTTGCATCGCAGTGAAATTTCAGAACTGTATGGATAAAAGGGGGAAAATGTAAAAGCTTTTAGAGAGATAAAGTAAAAAAAGAAAAAAAAATTGCTCCCAACAAAGGGAGAAGAGACAATAGAGTTTCTGGTGAATGTAATAACAGAGCAATTTGCTGAGAACATTCTTTGGACCCAGGTAATCGTCATGGGATTTGTGGAAGCCCCATATTTTCTCCACTTGAATTGAGAACAGTTTGAAAGATTAGTAAAAGGAGTAAAGCAGATCGAGATTAATGTTTTGCCTTTATTACTGCAAAAGGTTAGTTTGGAGGACTTGGCAAAAATGGGTATTTTCCCACCCAGGGTAAGTGCTGAGTGCCTGGCACCCTCTCACATGGGAATCTGTTATCACAAAACAGAAGGGGTGGCAGGGCAGAGCAGAAGGCTGCTTTTGGAGGGCAGCTGGTTCCTACGGCAAAAGAGGCAATGAAGGGAAAGAGTTATGCAAGCTCATGGCCTCATTCCAGATCCAGTCTACCTTAGTGGGGAGGAGTAAAGGATGTTGGGCAAGAGAGAGATTTGGGGGAAATTTATCTTGATCAAAACCTGGGGTGTAAAGAAGAAACATTTCCTAATAGTATTCAGAGTGTTTACGTGCACATCTTCACTTAATCCTCAAAACAAGACAATACACTAGGACCCTCATGATGCCTATTAAACAGATTAGTAAAATGAGGCTCCTAGATGCTTTTGTAATTGACAGTTACCTTTTGCTGCTACTTTTGTAGCAGCACTTACCCTGGGTGGCTTTTGTAATTTTGTAATACAGCCCCATGGAGGTGTATTACAGTTACTCCAGCTCTGTCTCCACAGATCTTCTAATCCCCTTCTGTGCTGCTTCCCCGAGTGCAGGGCCCTGAAAAGCAATAATGATAAAGGGGAGGTGTGCTCACTTAGTGGCCCTCTGACAGCCCAGGTCAGCATCCTCTAGGTCAGGACAGAGAACAAGGAAGAAGCTTGTGAGCAAAATAGATGAGATTCTTATGTTTGTAATGGCCCGAGAAGTGGGATTTGAACACCACTGGGATTCTTGAAAAAGAAGCTATTCTCCTGCACTTCCTTCTATCCTCTCTCACCTTACACTCTCCCCTCCTTTCCATGCTCCCTTTATTCCTCACTCCCTTCCCACTCTCTCTGCCTCTATTCTCCCCTTTCCAAACTCTCCTTAAACCATTGGCTACTTGGACTTCACCAGTGACAACAAGCTCCTTCCCCCTTTATCCTCCCCAGATTCCACAAATTCCACTTCTGTTTTGGATTTTAAATCAATTCAAACCAATGTATTGATTATTTTGTTGTATTTTTACAATTATATCAGATTTGTTTATCCCCATTTTCTAGATACAGAATAAAGTAACTTGTAAGAGACCACAAAACCAATAGAGTAGCAATAAGATTTGAACTCAAATTTCATGGTTTGAGAGTCTGAGCTTTAACCAAGAAGCTACACTGGCAACACAAATAAGAAGGACTAGTCAGGGATGGCAGGTATGTTGGCAAATGTATGCCAAAGAGTGGCCTAGGGCCATTGTAGACAGCTGTGATCTTGGCAATAGTCCTGGCTCTCTATTACTAAGAATTTCTACGGTTTTCATCACTCAACAGAGTGATGCATGTAATCCTAAAGTAGATACTACTGCTAACATCATTTCACAGACAAGGAAGATGAGATATACTGAATCAATTGACCTGCTGTGATCAGAAACTCAGAGAGTGCTGTAGATAGGATTTAAATACTCTTCTGCTCCCAGACCAACCCTACCTGATGAAAAGGTCTCCTGCAGGCTTATTTAAAGGCCAGAAATATGTATTTTTAATGAGCATCCCCAGGTGTTATTTATGACCAGGCAAGTTTGGGGATGATCAACTCTATCTGGGAGGGTCAAGAAGATACACAAGCTCTGTCTTAAAAGGCGAGTGGAGTTTACTGTGTCAGAACGGATTTGTTGTATATTTTGTATTGCTTTCAGTCCACAGCCTTCTCTGTGGAATCTTTCATCATTGCTGATGATGTTACCTTTCCATGATGCATGCACTGTCCGCTCCCTCTGCCTCAGAATAGCCACTGAGGAATGAGAAAAGAGGTCTTATTTTCATTCTCTCTTAGACCTTTTCTTTCCTGGCTCAATCTCTTTGGTTCACATACTGTGGGTTGCTTCAGTGACTCTTGGAACTAAATAATGGACCTAGATATCCTTCCTCAGCGTAGGGGTTTTAATAGTGTCCTAACATAATTGATGTCTACCCAGAGCCCCAGAATATAATCTTCTTTGGAAATAAGGTATTTATAGATGTAATTAGTTAAGGATCTTACAATGAAATCATCCCTGACTTAGGGTGGGCCCTAAATTCAATGAGTGGTATCATTGTAAAAAGAAGAGGAGACACAGAGAGACACAGGGGAGACGAAGGTGATTTGAAGATGGAGACAGATTGGAATGATGCTGCCACAGGTTAATTCCAGGAGCCACCAGAAGTGAGAAGAGGCAAGGGAGGAGTCTCCCGTAGAGCCTTTGGAGGGAGCTTGGCCCTGCTGGTACCTTCATTTCAGACTTCTGGCCTCCGGATGAACTAAGAGAGAGAAATATCTAACGCTTTAAGCCACTCAGTTTGGGTGATTTTTTTTTTTTTTTTTTTCAGCCTGAAGAAATTCACACACCCAGATTCCACAGAGGCTCAGGATCAATAGGACTTTTTTTTTTTTTTTTCTTTTTTAAGGTCTTACCTCAAACTCCTGGGCTCAAGCAATCCTCCTGCCTCAGCCTCCTGAGTAGCTGGGACTAGATGTACACCACCATGCCTTTTTTTATTTTTATTTTTTGTAGAGATGGGGTTTCACTATGTTTCTCAATCTCCTGCCCTCATGAAATTCTCATGAATTGCAGTTTCAATCTCCTGGCTTCATGAAATTCTCCCGTTTCAGCCTCGCAACATGCTGGGAGTATAGGCCTGAGCCACCACACCTGGCCAGAAATAAAGACTTTCTCTGAAGTGGTCCCAATACCACCAGTCCCTATTCCGCCTCAATCCATTTCCTCAGGACATGCTGGTTGGTTCAAAACACACAGGACTCTGAATGGGCCAGGAACCCAGGCTAGTTGTTTTTGAGTAAGCCCAGACCCCTCACCGATATGGGTTGGAGATGGCTGTGTGACATAAACATTTATTTCAGTAGCTGTGGAATTAAGTTCATCTTCATCTAATTAATCTGAAGTTTAGATAGTTCCCAGGCTCTTCCAGACCTCATCTTTCCAATCTCAGGCTCCATGAGTGCTTCAAATGCTGTCCTGTTGGGTGGCAGGTTGGGGACGCTATCACTGACCACTTAAGGATACAATGTGCTGGAGCTTTGAGTTCCTGTATTTTACCCTGGGATTGAGTTAAAGAGACTGCCGAGTCTTGGGTAGCCCAGCTAGAGCTGGATATGTGGGTGGGTCTTGGAAAGCAATAGATGTACAGCCCAAGGGAATGTGGGGAGCAGGACTTGGAGATCCACCTTGGGGCGGTCCTGAGTGTGACAGCAAGATCTCAGGAAACAGATCTTGAGGTTCAGCACTCGTGGTAGGGCTTGGGGGCAGGGAGCATTATCAGTGTTACAACTGAGATGTTCTCTGAACCAGGAAAGAAAGCATGGTCTACCAGATTCCCCTGCAGCCTGGGCCCTGGGTTGCCTGTCCTGCCAGCAGAGGTGGAAATTATCTCAGGGATTAGAGCAGTTATTAAGCGAAGGTGGTAGGTAGCTGGGCAATTGTCTCTACTACCTGGATTAGTCAGGAGGTATTGAACTTCATGGTTTTTTTTTGTTTGTTTTGATTTGTTTTGTTTTGTTTTTTGAGATGGAGTCTTACTCTGTTGCCCAGGCTGGAGTGCAGTGGCACCATCTCAGCTCACTTTAACCTCTGCCTCCCAGGTTCAAGGATCCTCCTGCCTCAGTCTCCCTAATACAGGCACGTGCCACCATGCTGGCTAACTTTTATATTTTTAGTGGAGTTGGGGTTTCACCATGTTGGCCAGGCTGGTCTCAAACTCCTGACCTCAGGTGATCCACCCGCCTTGGCCTGCTAAAGTGCTGGGATTACAGGTGTGAGCCACCATGCCTAGCCTGAACTCCACGTTTTTAAATACTCAGGAGACAAAGGGCCTCAAGATGAGAAGGAAAGAATGAATCATACCAGCTCAGCCTTGGTGGGTACATCAAGGACACTGGCCAGCTTTTAATTCCTGTTCCTATCATTCCACAAACCACCTCCCATTGGCTCCTGTCTCTTTTCCCTTCTCATTGATGGGCATCTTATGCTTGACTCTCTGCCCCTAGCAACTAACTTTCCAGAGGTTTTCTTGATCAGGCCCAGTAGGGGAGATCCTGAGACCATCACAACATGCCTTCAAGACAATTGGCAGCTACAGCATCAATGCTGGAAAATGGCAGCAAAACAATGCCTCTAAGAGACCCCTATTGTGTGACTTGTAATAGGTTTTGAAAAATGTTGATGGATAGATGACAGAAGTATCAGAAGTATTGGAAAGCTGGCAGATTTGCAGCTTTGTTTCTTTTGCGCTTAAGTTACTCTGCTTGAGTTACCTGTGGTTTTTGGAGTCCCTCTCTTTAAAAACACCTATTTACAAAGTTCTGATGGGTGTAAATTACTCTCTAACATATATAGTTCTTTTAAAAACATGATTATCAATGGAGTCCTTACATAAAGAGGAAAAGGCACCTGTTATTGCTGATCATTTTAAACCTGGGGAAGCTGAGGCTGAAAAAGGTAACATGGCTAGCCAAGAAATGTACAGCTAATCAGCCAGTCAGAATTTGGACCCAAATCCAGTGTTTTTTGAGCCACATTATTGATACCGTCTTTCACTAAAGTCCTATGATTTCCATCTAGATATAGTAATAGTAATAACAAATAGATACAGCTATCAATTTGCTTTCTGTGTAAAGTGATTGTGCTTGAGCAGTTGCATCTGACATCCCTTTCACCCCTTTACTTTCTGGCTCAGTATCTCCTAAGTATTTATAAATAGATAAATGACTAAACAAGCTTGGAATTCAGACCACCTCTTCCTCTTTGGTCCAACAACAGAGAGAGAGGAGTTAACAGCTAGTTATCACATTTATGTCTTCATTGTGCCTACATTACCCAATACCCCTTACCTGGGCACCAAAAGGGAACTAAAAGCAATGTTTTCTTTATACACTATATATCTTCCAGCCTTTTCAGTCCTGGAGTATAGGTTGAGGATAGGATTGATAAATAACTCATATCTAGTTCTTGTCCTTGAGGAGCTACTAAACCATTCTGAGAGACATCTATCTATTTACTCATGTATTCATCCATCCAGTAATCCATCCATCCATCCACCCATCCCTACATCCATTAATCTATTCATACACTCCAAAAAGAATTACTAAGCATTGACAAAACGTTAAGTGCTGTTCTTGGTGCTGAAGACAGTAATGAACAAAACAAAAGGCCCTACCTTATGGAAGTTCCATTCTATTAAGGCCATGAACAAAGTTAACAAATTAGTGTGTAATATAATAAAAGGGAGAGGTAAGTGGTGTAAAGTTAAAGCAAGGAAAGGAAATAGAGATCTGGTGATGGAGACAAAGGTGAAAGGCACTATGGTAGAGCAGGTGCAAAGGGAAGCCTTCAGCAACGTGACTCTGTCTTGGTGATAGACCAGCAATCCCTGACCATTACCCTTACCCACACCAACTCCCCTAACCCCCACCCATGATTTCTAAAGAACTCCCCTAACCCCCACTCATGATTTCTAAAGAAGCCAGCATCAGACCCACTATGCTGCCAGCTCCCTTCAGAAGCTCCCTCCCCATATGAAACTTATTTTTCATGTATTAGTATTGACCAGGCTCTCACTGTCCTCCACCCTCCTCTCTTTTCCCGACTTCTGACCTCAGAAGGCTTTGCTTTTGGCATAGTATTTTAAGGTTGGCATAATATTAGGGATCTCACATCAGCCCTGTGAATTTGCAACACATTCCCAGGGAATAATGTACTGAGCAAAGGATGCAGGCTCTTCAATCTGCCGACTCTCCAGACACACTGAATGTTTCAAGATGATTGTAGCAGCATGCAGTAGACAAACTTAGGATTCTGGAGCCAAATGTGTGTCCTGTCACTGACTTTTCAGCCCTGAAGGGCAAAACCCCTCTTGAAAGGCTCACTTTTGTCATCTGTTAATGAAGTTAGAAATGCCTAGTTCATTTGCTTGCTATGGCCACCCTGTTAAAAAACAAACAAACAAACAAACAAACAAACCAAAAAACCCTCTTTATGAGGACCTGTGAGCTTTCTGCAAACTTCTTTTACTTTATAAGGGGCTAAGGTAAGGACTGGGACTTAAGTTTCCTGGTTTCTTTCTCAATATGTTTTTCCTCTGCCAGAATTTCTTAAATCATCTTTTGTTGAGCATTATAGTATTCTAGACACTGCGTTGGATTCCTTTTTGCATTCACTTGTTTAATTTTCACAATAATCTATTTCAGTGATGAAACGTTAGTCTCATTAAGATGAGAAAGATGAGGATCAGAGAAATTTAGTAGCCTATCCAAGGTTCCATAGGTGGTAAATGACAGCACAGGCACTCAAACCCAAGGCCATCAATTCCAGAGCCTGCACCATTAACCACTACACAGTTTAGCTGATTATCCAGTCTTCTGTCACATTTTGGGTATGAGTGTACTTGATTGGATGGGCATGTTCTTCACACCTTTGAACTTGATTGTAATTGGAATTGCAAGAAAAATCTTTTTTATCCTCACTTTCTCTATGTTTTTCACTTGGAAGCTGTGAGAAACTCTGCCCCTTACCATGTTTCCCTCTTACATGGAGCTTGCTGAACTATGCATTGTGATAACTACCTGCTTACTTACCTGTTTCCACAAACCAACCGTGAGTTCTTCAAGGGCATACCTGTGTATTTCTAAATCAAGGCAGAAGGTTTGGTACAGGGTCAGAAAATTACAATAATAGTAGTAAGAGTTAAGCCAATGACTACCATGTACTGAATGTTTTATGCAGGTCAAGGGCTATGTGACATATTTTACACATATCACCTTATCCAATATTCACAACAGCCTTTTTGGTGAATGGTATTATTTCTGTATTAGAGCTGTGAAAACTGAGCATCACAGAGAGAATGTCCCAAGGTCCCATTACTGGTGGGTGGCAGAGTAAAAATGGGAACTTAAGTCTGCCTGCTTCCAGGTATGACCTTACCCTGGGGGAATAAGTAAATCAATGAATGAGGGCAAAGCTCCTCTCTGGCCACTTGGGTTCATCTGAGTGTATATATATACAGCTTGGCCAGGCTGGTCTTGAACTCCTAACCTCGTGATCCACCCACCTCGGCCTCCCAAAGTGCTGGGATTACAGGCGTGAGCCACCGCGCCTGGCCCATCTGTGTATTTTCATAACTCAAAGAGTGGGAAGAAACTCAATCCTCCTAAAGATGTTTTCCCCTACCTTCTCCATTCACCCGTCCTTCAGAGTGGGATTTGTGACAGAGCTTGAGAGGCCATCTGAGGACATGTAGTGGGATGCTGACTTGTGTTAAATGGCTCATGCAAATTACCTTCAGCCTTCTCTTACAGACAGATGGAGGACTGCCAGACAGATGTAGGTGTATTTTGGTCACCTGCCCTTAGAGAGGCATTTATGATGGATTTATTCATTCTTTCTTTCAACAAGTAATTGAAGATCTACTACTATGTGCTGTGTACCATTCAAATTCAACCAGAAATAAATAAAACCCTGCCCTTCCTTTCATTGCCTCTCAGTGTAGAAATACAATAAATACATAATGAGGGCTACTCAGTATCAGACACTGAGCTGGATCCTGGGAAAACAGAGATGATTAAGAACACCCTCAATGGGCATTAGGGTGATGGGAGGGGGTCAAACTATGATGCAATCTGCTGCATGCTCTGGCGGACAAAAGCATGAGTCACTGCAAGACCTAACAGGTGGTACTTAATCCAGTCAGAAAAAGCAGGTTTCAGAGAACTCATGACCCATTAGCTGAGGCTTAAAGGACTCGACAAAGAAGTGAGGGAAGGGTATTTCTGATAGAGGGAGCATGAGCAAAAGCACAGAAGGGTTAAATGGTGTGAAGGATGCAGCATGGTTAACTGGTTTAATATATGCATTTACACCTGTAATACTAGGCAAGATGTCATAAGAATATATGTATTTCATCTCTTCCAAAACTCTTTCCAGTTTGCCTTTGCTTTTTTAATTTTCTAGAATATTAGAGCTGGGATGGCTGTTAGAAACCACCCAATCCCACCTACTCACCCCAAAAAGGGGAAGGGATCACAATCACAGTTTGGAGCCTGTGGAAGGAATGCAGCTGGGAAACTGTATAGAGAATATCTGATTGTATAGTGGAGGGGAAGTAGTGGTTTCACCACTACTTTGTATCAAATTTTTTTTTTTTAGGAAACAAGATCTTACGTCAATAATAAAGATCCACTACTTGCAAGCTATTAGCTAACTGTGTTATACGCTGCAATCTCATTTAATCTTCCACAGATTCTCCCACTTAGGTGTTAGTAACCCAATTCACAGATGAGAAAACTGAAGAAACTCAAGTGACTTATCCAAAGACATATAAGTCAAACAGACATAGATTTGAGTTATGACTGTACTAACAAAAAGGTCAATAGACGAACCTATGTCTGTCTAACTTATGGGAAAACGCTGGTGTCTCCAAGCATTCTTTAGCTTTCTCCTTGATAAATTTTTATAGAATTCAGTATGTCCTCCCAGGATTTTGACCCTGTTCTAATCTGATCTAAAGACGATTAAGGAAGATTGAGCTGGGGGGTAGTGGGTGGAAGGTGAAAGCATTCCAAAGAACCAATGTGGTTTTACTTTATTCCTTTGGCATTACCTTTGGAAGTAAAATAGTATCTCTAATAGATACATGGTAAGTAGATGATTTTTTTAAGAGAGAAATATGTTTCATTTTCTATAATGGGACTTCTTAAATAGGTCACCCTATATCTGTCTAGAGGCAAAAAAGAAATATAGGTAAATATAGCTAACTATGGATGTATTCACATAGGTGTGAGGATATTTTTACAAATGTGAATACATACATAATCACATGTATACATGCAAATTCTTATTTGTTGTGCCTTTTTCTTCTCTTATTGTTCACACATGTAAATGTATCTCTTCATTTGATTACATGCTGCTATCCTGTATAACTTTCTGGAAGATTACTCAAGAAAAAATAAGACGTAGATAGATAGGTTCCTCCCTAATCCAGTGACAGAATCTAGACCTCAGTGTCATTGTTGACACCCCCTTCCCCACCAACAGACACAAGTCTTCCCATCCTGTTAGCTGACCTGCCACTTTAACTCTCTTAGTTCTGGTCTCATCATCTCTCTTAGACTAGGGATTCTCAAACTCTGCACTATTGACATTTGGGGCCAGTTAATTCTTTGTTGTATGTGGCTGTCCTGTGCATGCGGGATGTTTACAGATTCCCTGGCTTCTGTCCACTAGATGCCAGTACTCTCTCCCCTAAGTTGTGACAACCAAAAATGTCTCTATTACCAAATGTCTTTTGGGGGGCAAAATTGCCACCAGTTGAGAACTGCCATCCTAGACTGTTGTTAAAATCTACCTCAATGGTATCCCTGTTTTCAGTCTCCCCATCACGCCCACTATGATCTTTCCAAGGTATACAGCTGATTTTGCCACCCTACAGCATAAAGAAAATTTTAGATGCTCAGTGCCTAAAAGTTTCTAGATCCTTATGCCTTTTGCAATATGTTCTGAACTTTATTATTACCTTATTCTCCAGCTGCTCCCTTGAGACAGTCCCAGTTTCTGAGATAGTGAACCCACGGTTTATTGGGAATTGCCCCCAGTGGAAAATCTTATCATATATATTTTCTACTTGGTTATATGGTTTTAAGCAGTCTCTCTTCTAAGTCTCCATTTTTTTTTTCCATCTGTATACTGGGCATAATAATCTAACCTGTAAGCCAGCTAAGTAAAGAGCATCAACAATTCTAATACAAGGTAGGAAATGCTGAAGATCCTTAAGTGAGGGTTAAGGCGAAGCAGTGTGGGAGTGCAGAGGATAAAGAAATTCCTTCTGGCTGCACCTGGGGAAGGGAAGAGCCTAGGAGTTCATAAAGGAGATGCATTGAAGTTAACAGTGAAGTATGGGTGGTATTTGGATGTGTAGACATAAGGGTGAGGAATAAGAATGAGGGCATCATTCCAGGTAAAGTAAATGGCTTCTACAAAAACACCTCAGGAGTGAGAGTTTGGTCCCTGGCAGCCACAGTGGCATGATGGTGAGAACTGGTGATCCACTGGGCCTTCTCTTCGCCACTCACCTAATGACAGAGCTAGTGGGAAAGGAGGCTCGGGCTCCAGGTACTCTGACAAGTCTCCTTTCAGGCCCCAGTCTCTGCTCCACAGCTTACTGGGAGCAGAGAGTTTCACTGTGGTTGGATACTTAGCACCATGCCTTCTCTGTAGCAAGAGCTTAGTAGGGGTGGTTGCATGGATGGCCAAAGCACACATTTGAAGAAGGGTATTTCAAAAGCATATGTTCAAGACAAGGTTATCCACAAAGATAAATGATGAGGACTTGAACTGTCAAACTACAGGACTCTTAGTTTAGTCAATAGGGAGGCGATCAGTTTCCATGTGTGCCTTAGTTACGGTAAGTAAGATGGATTGAGCATAGTGGGAAAGGGGGAATAAAGCCTGGAAGATCATTCAGCATGTATTAAAATTATCATGATGAAAATCCATGAAAACTAGGGCATAGGACAGCCATAGAGTAGAGAGAAATGGAAAGTTATAGAAGCTATTTTGTAGATCAAATTGTCACAATTCACATGTTTCCTTAGCAGCTTTGGAGGGTGTTGGCTGCATATTCTGTCTCCAAAACTATTTTAGGATGGTTTGTGATGTTGGTCAAGTCACTTTCATCCTTTCAGTCTCAGTTTCTTTTTCTTTTTTTTTTTTTTCTAACACTAAAGACTTAGACTATTTTCTAATAATTCTTGCAGCTTAAACATAGACTGGGGCCTGAAAGGAGACATCTCAGATCACTTGGATCCCAGGCCCCCTTCCCCACTAGATCTGTCATTAGGCAAGTGGTCAAGAGAAGGCCCGGTGGATCACCAATTCTCAGCCATCATGGCATCGTGACTGCCAGGGACCAGAAACAAGTGGCGAGAAGAGAAGGACATTACTTGAAAGAATATGCATGTTCACAGCTCTGAGGATTAAAGGCCCATGTTCTTATCACTGCAGAACAGAGTATTATAAATCCAGTCTTAGAATACCAAATCCCCTTGCGGCTTGGCCATAGTGAGGGAATATTAAAAAGGCCAGAGACAGAAATAATCAGTTTCCGAATGACGCATTGTCAAATAAAGCATTTTTCATATTATCCCTTTCTTTCCTTTCTCTGGTTCATTCTTTCATGCCTCGATATTTTAACATGAAAAATAGATTAAAATGAGGCCAGGCCAAACAGTGTACTGAGTTTGACTTTTCAGAAGGCTCTCTTGGTGGGGTGGTTTGAAGTGCTTTATACTTTTTATCTTTCTGTGTATTTTTCTGTTTTTGAGGTTGTGTACGTAAGAAAACCAGCCGAAGGCACTGGCATTGGAAAAAGCAAAAGCAGCAAAGGGGCATATGAGGTTTGATCAGGTGCCTTGTTGATGCTGCGGTCAGAGCTAAAACAAGGACTTGCATTTGCATTCCTCTGGAAAGTCTGATGAAGATTGTCAACTTCTGGATGTGTTTATTAAGCACCTTCCCTGGGCTAAGCACTGGAACTAAGGCTGGATAAATGGTAGGGGTAAATGGCAACTCAAGACCTTGAATGGGAAAATGGTCAAACAGATGATTGGATAACATCAGCCAGAGGACTGGAGCCATGAAAGCCTCACCCCAACCTGAAAATGCAGAGATGTTCCCTGGGAAAGTGATCTCCAAGCTTAGACAGCTGAGTGGGCTGAGATCAACAAGTCAAGGGCAGTGCCTTAGTTTCTTGGGGCTTCCATATTAAATTACTGCACACTGAGTGGCTTAAAACATGAGAAATTTATTCTTTCATGGTTCAGGAGGCCAGAAGTCCAAAATCATGATGTCAGCAAGGTTTGCTCCTCCTGGAGGCTCTGAGGGAGAATCTGTCCCATGCCTTTCTACCAGTTTCTCATGGTTGCTGATGACCATCAGCATTCCTTGGCTTGTAGATGCATCACTCGGATCTCTGTCTTCATTTTCATGTGAGCTTCTTCCCTGTGTGTCCACTCCTGTTCTTATGAGGGCACCAGTCATTGGATTTAGGGCCTACTTTAATCCAATATGACTTCATCTTAACTAATTACCTCTGCAAATATCCTATTTCCAAATGAAGTCACCTTCTGAGATTCCAGGTGGAGTGAGTGAGAGGGTGCTTCAAGCTGAGGGGATAGTGAGTGCAGAAGAAGGAGCATCACACTTTGGAGGATGCTAACTGCCCAGGTGACGCCAGGACAAATAGGACAGGTGGAGCTCGTGGGGAGCTGGGGAATGAGCAGGGACCCAGTCATGAGGGGCTTTGGGTACCAGGCTAGGGAACCTGGACATTATTTTAAGGACCCCAGGAAGCCAGGAGAGGGGTTTAAGCAAGGGGGACTGGGGTGAAAGGATTTGGTTTGTGATAGACAAATAGGGAAGCTGAAGGAATGATGCTAGTATTTGTTGACTTTTGTGGTGCCAGATCCTTTATCCAGACCTTTGAAAGTTTGTTTAATCCTTAGCATAACTCTTCACACTGTGAACTATCAGCCTCATTTTAAAGGGAGCCTATTGCAGTCCAAGGAAGTAAAATGTAATGAACTTGTCACAGCCAACAGCAAGGACAGAAGCAGGGATTCTCATGCTGGCCAATATGCCCCCAGGCACCTGGTTTCCCCATCAGAGCAGTCTGCCCTTGACACCTCCCACCCTCACCCTTGTCTTGATCCCCTGGGGAATCTGAGACTCACTATCAGTAATAGAACAAGAGAAGCAGGCTGATCCTGCCTAGAGAGACTTGTAATGGGAAAGGTTCCAGAAGGGATAGGGGTGCACTTTCTTTCTCACATCTCTTCTCCACTTCCTCCCTGAAAGCTTCTTGAAATTCTCGTAAGGTGATGGTAAAACAAATCACCCCAAGATCTGTCCAGCTTACAACCTCACAGAAGCAACCCCCTAACAATAGATTGATGTTATTATTTCTAGAACTTGCAGTGACTTCCTCAGCCTTGTTTGTCTAGGGCTGACCTGGAGTGAGCATGGTCCAAGTCGGACTTGGCATCAGGTCGTCCCTGAGGCCAGCAGGGTCTCAGCTTGTCACCCTTGGAGACTTCGCCTCTTCTTGACTTGCTTTCTAAAAATTCACAGCCATCTTCCTAGGTTTTTTCCTCCCTCCTCAGCTCCCCCCTTGCCCTGCAGCATTTTTTTCCACTGACTGGGCCTGTGTTTGCTCCTGGTGTGGACTCAGAGGCTGGACACACTGGCCCTGCTGAGCACTGATCGATTGCTCCTGCTTTTCTATTTGCTTACCTCTGGTGTGGGAAGCCCATAAAGAAGGGAATATGTAATTCTATGGGTGTGGACCAGGACAGCAGCCTGGACCAGTGCAGGTGGACACAGTCTACACTTCCTTCTTGATTCTGAGTCACTCATCTGCATTCTTTGGGTGAGATGTCTCACTATGACAGAGGCAGCCAGATGGTTCTCTTCAGCTCCTTTGCTTATGCACAGCACTTTTCAGTTTTTACAGGATATCACAGCTGTTTTCAGATTTGATTTGCACAGCAGCCTATAGGGGGTAACATGAATGAAGATTTTCTTCTATCTCTGGTTTACCATGTGCCAGGCACTAAGCAAAGTATCCCATGTCCATTAGCTCACATCTCACTTCCCTCAATAAAGAAGTCTATGATCCGATTTTATAGATAATAAAATTGTTAATCAGAGAAATTAAGTTCTATGTCCAAGATAGCCCAGCTTATATGTTCAGCATTAGATTCCAACCTCGTGTTTCTGACTCCCCGTCTTAGCTACTTCTAACTGTGTGATATAGTATTACAAGTATCGGCCAAGTCCAATTTACTGATTAATAAACTGAAGGTCCATAGGAGCAAGCCAAGGTCAGACAGTAAGTAAACTTGAATTTAGAACCTTTTTCCCACATGCTCTGAGACTGTGTCCCATTTTATGTATTCCACTACTTTTTCAGGGTCTAGGGAGGGATAGCTGGTCAGATTGGTGCTTGCAACGTTACCTAAGCTGCTAACATGTCTTAGATGATGCCTCCTGAGTTCTTTAGAAGCCCAGCCTGGGATGTCTGTTTCAGTAGTCAGTGGCACAATGAGCCCCAGAATACAGGAATCCTGCTTTGACCAAGTTCTTGCAATAAAACTTGAATCTCTAATGGAAAGCATGTAGTCAGTGACTCAGGTGGAGGTGATGGAAGCTGAGTTCAGGGCAGGCTGGGGAGTGAGGACAATGAACTTGTGCCCTAATGGGATAGCCATAGCCACTGGCTTGGGCTCCTATCAAATGGCAAGATCAAGGGCTAAAGAATCAATGGGTCAATAAACTAAAGGGAACCTCAAGCTCAATGCCTCCCAAACCAGGGGTCCCTCTGCCACGTCCTTCTGGAAGTTTCCTATGTTGAGAAATCTGTGCCTGAAATTGTGTAGGTAACTTGATAAGGCAGAAGTGAGACTGAGCAGGGGCTAAGTAGGCTTTTGCTCCTGTGCCTTCTCCACTCCAAGCACAGTTTTAAAGTCGTGCTGGAGCTAGTTTGAATCTCAGCTGCACTATCTTGAGTAAATGACCTTTTGTCTCTGTGCCTGAGTTTCCCTCAATGTAGGATGATGACAGGTGTAAAGGTGAATGAAAGAGCACATATCAAACATTTGGTCTAGATTGAGAAGCATTTGGGGATCCAAGGCAAGTTGGGCAGAATAGGTATATAGGGCCAGAAAGTCAAGTCATTCATTCATTCATTCATTTAACACAGAAATGTATACTTGCTGAATTCTGTTGACAGTAACAATAGCTAACAACCTATGATACTATGTGCCCCTACACTATATTAAGCACCCCAACAAGCAACTTATTTAGCCTTCATGACCCAGTGAGGTGGTATTGTGACTCTTGTCCTTGTTTAACCCATGAGAAAGCCAAGGATCTAGAAAGATAAAATGACCTAGTCAAGGTCACACAGTGTCTAAGCAGTATAACCTGGATAAAATCATGTCAGTCTGATGCCAACACTTAGCCATTTACTGCTGGAAGGCTCTCAAGGCAAAGGTTACAAGGAAGGAAGGAAGGAGCATTAGTAGTTGCAGGTGGATGGGTTGGTTAGGCATCATCTTTCCTAGGTCAGTATTGGTCCTGGGATCTGACCACAGAGTCCAACAACCATAATCAGGATATACTGAGTGGGATGAGGAATGAAGGCCCAGGAACCACCTTATCCTCTTACTGAATGAAATGCCCAAAGGTGAGAAGACAGAGGGCATGGTCAGGCAAGGAGATTCCCCCAGGGGCATCAATGGGCCAGAATGAAAAGCTTCTCTGAAGAGAAGATGTGCCCATTGCACATCTGGAGGCTGAATTTGAAAATAATACTTTCCTTTTCCATTTTCATGCACCCTCACCATCTTTCCTCCTCCTCCCCTTCCCTCTCTTTAGTCAGTGAGAATTGCTGTTCAGTAACCAAGGGCAGTGAAATGGAGAGCTGGGGCCCAGTCACAGCTCCACCACTTCCTGGCCCTTTGAATCCAGCTGGACCTGGAATTAAATCCTGACTGTGTGACTTCAAGCTAGTTACTTACTTCTCTGAATCACCTTTTCCTCATCTATACAGCATAAACTAATTTCTGTCACATAGTCTTGTCACATAGTCTTGTCTTGAAGATTAAATAAAATAACATTCAGTAAAGGTGTTAAGGAGAGGGTCAGCCCTTGTGTTTATCAAGGATTAGTGTTGCCCCCAGCCCTTTTCTCTCTTCACTCTCCCTCTCTATCACCTCTCTCCTCTTCACTCTTCCTCACTCCCTCCCTCTCTTTCTTTTCTTATTTCTGAAACACAAAAAAATCCTGGACAAATAATATGTCACACATAATTTTGTGACACAGAACAATCACTATTATATGTTCTGTAGAGGAAAAAAAGATTCATTGTTGTTTTTTAAGGTGACATATACATAATCACCTCTGGTATACACATGCATTTACACACATTTAATAGATTCTATACACACACAAATACACACATAAATATGCATACTTATAGCTTTGTTTGATTTGTACATTTGTTTTTATGTTATGACATCCAGAGAAACTTTCTTGGGGAAACCAAAGTAGCTCACTGCTGAACTCAAGGCAGGGCTTGGGCCCCTGCTCCAGAGCTATCAGCCACACCTGCATACCTGGCCACCAGCTCTTAGTCCTCTTATCCACCCAGTCCCTCTACCTCTGTGGAGGTGCTGAATTTCAGCCTAGTGAGCTGAGGGTCTTGCAAATAGAACATGCCAGTTTTCTAGTATCAAATATGGTCAGCAGGATGGCTGACCCATTTCAGCAAACAGTGTTCTTCTTGGTCTAAACAGGTGTGTTTAACAGCAGCCACCTTTGCCCCCAAGATAATGTATTCACAGCTAACATCTGTCATCTTTGTTAGATGCTGTACAGATAGTTGTCAGAATTTGTCCTTGCCTTCAATGAGATCATAGCCAAGGAGAAGCCATCAGCCACACAGGTGGATTGAAAGAATATAGGCTCTAGAGTTAAAAAGCAAAAACAAACAAAATAAACACACAAAAAGTAAGGCTCAGATATTACTCTGCCACTTGCTGTCTGAGTTTCTGGGTCTCTTGATTTTTTGAAGCCTCTCCTTACCCTGTATACAACAAGGGTGATTCCTCCTGACTCTAGGGATTACAGAACAGGCATTTAGCAAAGTGTCTTCCAATCTCCCAAACATGAAGCAGAGTATAAAGTGAAGAAAAGCAAGAGAAGTGATGAGGGCCTACCCATTAGAGGAGAGGTTTCTGGCACAGAACAATTGAGGGGAGGCCTGGAGAATACAAACCCTCCACTTCAAGCTCATGACAGGTGTTATGGGGATTACAGACGTGTTTTGAAAATACCTCTGCCCTGAAGGATCTTACAGACCAGAGTATTTCATGAATCATGTAAGATATATGCATTAACACATTAGCTTATTTCAAATTAATGTATGATATGCAGACTCAAATATTTAGGAGCTGAGTGTATCAAAGAAAAAAATGTGTATATATGTATATATATATATATATATATATAAAACAGTTGACCTTGAAATTCTAATTAAAGGAGCCCTAGAAAGGTACATTTTCATTCACTCATTTACCAAATATTTGTTAAGGACCTACTTTGTCCCAGCTCCCTTATAGAAATTCAGAAATTTAAAGACTAGTGTTTCTGAAAAATGAAGAAAATACAGACTATGCAGAAATTATGTTTGATTTAATAATGCTATCTTATATTTGCACCAAGATGTAAGACAGTCTACTACTGTCTTGAGCTTTCAGTTAACTCATTCTAGAGATGAGGAAGCAAGGCTGGGGGAGCATAGGCAACTGTCCTCGGGATGCTCAGCTCGTGGGAGGTGGAGTCTGGATTCAGACATTTACCTGTGTAAAGCCACAGCCCTGACCCTTCCTGCCGCTGAGCTGTCTGTATTGCTCTGACATGACCATTATCCATCTGATTTGCTTCCTATGGCAACCTTGTGAAGAAGGAAGAACAGGGATTCGCACTCATCCTTTATACCTATGGAAAGCAAGGCTCAGAGAAGTCAAGAAGTTTGCCCAGGGTCACACAGTTTGTTGGTGAAAAAGCCAGGTTTGAAACAGTGTCTCTCTAGCTTAAGAACCATGGCTGGTGATTCCCGAGGCTCTATGAGCCAAACCCAGGGATCCTGGCAGAATGTAGTGGACAGGAAAATCCACTGTTCTTCGAGTCCAAAGAACAGTGGCCCATTTGTGTGTCCTTCCTTCCTGCTCCAGGGTGGCCTCATTGCGTTGCTGCTGCTGCTGCTGGTGTTCACCGTGGCGCTGTACGCCCAGCGACGTTGGCAGAAGCGTCGCCGCATCCCCCAGAAGAGCGCAAGCACAGAAGCCACTCATGAGATCCACTACATCCCATCTGTGCTGCTGGGTCCCCAGGCACGGGAGAGCTTCCGTTCCTCCCGGCTGCAAACCCATAATTCCGTCATCGGCGTGCCCATCCGGGAGACTCCCATCCTGGATGACTATGACTGTGAGGAGGACGAGGAGCCACCTAGGCGCGCCAACCATGTCTCCCGCGAGGACGAGTTTGGCAGCCAAGTGACCCACACTCTAGACAGTCTGGGACGTCCAGGGGAAGAGAAGGTGGACTTTGAGAAGAAAGGTGAGTCCTCCATGTCACAGCCCATTTTCCAGGGGGCATTTTGAAAAGATGGCAAGAGGTGCAGAAGCTAGTCAGTTGGGGACTACAGGCAGTGTTTTCTGGGATAAGCCACTTTGGATTTATGGCTTTGGATTTCTGTTGGGTTATCAAGTTTGTCTTCTCTGATTCTTCAGTAGTGATCGGAGAATAAAAGAGTATCAGTACTCCCAGAATTGGAGTTGTGAGGAGCCTCAGAGGCTATGCAGTCCAACATCTTTCCAGTATCTCTTGATTACCTCCTTTGGCAGCTTTCTCACTACTCAGAAAAGAGGCCACCTCATTTCCACACCATTACTATTAGAGGGTTTCTTCTTATACCAACTTGAAATCTGTGTTCATGGTCCTCCATGTCTAAAAGGAAAGTGATGTGATATTCTTTTTCCAAGGCAGCTCTTGGGAAATTTGACAACAAAAATAAAAGAGCCTGTACATTTTAAACAATCTAAACATCCCAGTTTCTCTAAATAGTCTCATATAAAGCATTTTTCAGACATTTCACCTTCCTGGTCACTGCCATCTAGACAGAAATTCTAATTTTTCACATCGTGGGCCATAACACCCAAACTGACACTCTTCTTCATCAAGGCAGGAATGATCCAGGGCTGAGAAAAATGGGATTTTTGCCTCCTTCTTGCCAACTGTTATGCTTCTGTTGATGCAGCTTGAGATCCCATTTGTTTGTTACAGTTATTGCTGGCTCATATTAGATTTCTTTTATGTTTTTTATATTGACAAATAATGTTCGTACATATTTATGGATTACATGGTGATATTTTGATCCATATGATATATGGTGATCAGATCAGGATAATTAGTATATCAATCATCTTGAACATTGATCATTTCTTTGCATTGGGAATGTTCAATATGCTCCTAGTTATTCAAAATTATGTATTACATTAATAAGTAATCTTTAAGTGGTATAGGGCACTAGAAATTATTACACCTATCTAGCTGTAATTTTATTTCCTTTAATAAATTTCTCCCTATTCCTCTCTCCCTCCTACCTTTCCCAGCTTCTAATATCCTCTGTATCCTACTAGTAGCCTCGAGCATTTTTTACTTCTATGAGATCAATTATTTTCAGCTTCCACATATGAGTAAGAACGTGTGGCATTTAACTTTCTAGTCCTGTCTTATTTTGCTTAATATAATGTTCTCCAGTTCCATCCGGGTCGCCATGAATGAAAGGATTTCATTCTTATTTATGGCTGAAATGTATTCCATTTTGTATATATACTACCTTTTCTTTATCTAGTCATCTGTTGTAGGACACCTAGGTTGATTCCATATCTTGACTATTGTGGATAATCCTGCAGTAAGCATGCAGGTGCAGATGTCTCTTCAATAAGCTGATTTCCTTTAATTTGGATAAATACCAAGTCATGGGATTGCTAGATATATGGTAGTTCTTTTTGTAGTTTTTAGAGGAAGTTTCAAACTGTTCTATATAGTGACTGTACTAGTTTGTATTCCTATGAATAGTGTGTAAGAGTTTTCTTTTCTCCACATTCTCACCAGCATTCGTTATTTTTGACTTTTTTATAGTAGCCATTCTAACTGAGACGAGATTATACCTCATTGTGGTTTTTGATTTGCATTTACCTGATAATTACTAATGAGGAGCATGTTTTCATATATTTGTTGGTCACTTGTATGTCTTTTGAGAAATTTCTATTCAGAACCATTTGTACATTTTTTAATTAGATTGGAGGGCTTTTTGTTTTTGCTGTTGGAATGTTTGAGTCTCTTGTATATTCTGGATATTAATTCCCTATTGGATAAGTATTTTATGAATATTTTCTCCCATTCTATAGGTTGTCTTTTCACTCTGTTGTTTCCTATAGTGTGCAGAAGCTTTTTAGTTTGACATATAATCTTGTCTACTTTTGCTTTTTTTTTTTTTTTTCTTTTTGCCTGTGCTTTTAAGGTCTTATTTACAAAATGTTTTTTTTTCAGACCAGTGTTTTGTAGTGTTTCCCCTATGTTTTTTTCTAATATGTTTATCATTTCAGGTCTTACATTTAGGTCTTTGATTCGTTGTAAATTAATTTTTTATTGGGTGAAAGTGGCGTCTAGTTTCATTCTTCTGCATATGCACATTCAGTTTTCTCATCATTATTTACTGGAGAGACTGCCATTTCTCTACTAAGTGTTCTTGGCACCTTTGTAAAAAGTCAGTAGACTGTAAATAAATTTCTGGGTTCTCTATTCTGTTACATTCATCTATGTGTCTGTTTTTATGCCAGTACCATACTGCTTTGCTTACTACAGCTTTGTAGTATATAAAGTGTGATGCTTCCAATTTTGTAATTTTTTTTCTCAAGATTGCTTTGGTTATTTGGGATATTCTGTGGTTCTGTACAATTTTCTTTTTCTGTGAAGAATATCATTGGTATTTTTATAGGAATTGCATTGAACCTGCAGATTTCTTTGCATTGTATTTTAATTTTAACAATATTATTTCTGACACATGAGCATGGGAGGTCTTTTCATTTTTTTGTATCCTCTTCAATTTCTTTCATCAGTGTTTTATACTTTTTCTTGTAAAGATCTTTTACCTCTTTGGTTACATTGATTTCTATGTATGTTATTGTATTGTTTTACAGCTGTTGTAGATGGGATTTCCTTCTTGTTTTCTTTTTCAGCTAGTTTGTTTATGTATAGAAGAGCTTCTAATTTTTTATATGTTGATTTTGCATCCTACAACTTTATTGAATTCTTTTATCAGTTAGTTATTAGTCTGTTCTCACACTGCTATAAAGAACTACCTGAGACTGGGTAATTTATAAAGAAAAGAGATTTAATTGACTCACAATTCCACAGCTACACAGGAGGCATGGTTGAGGAGGCCTCAGGAAACTTACAATCATGGCAAAAGAGCGACAGGGAAGCAAGCACCTTCTTCACATGGCACAGCAGGAGAGAGAGAGAGCAATGGGAGAAGTGCTAAACACTTTTAAACAAACAGATCTGGTGAGAACTCACTCACTATCCCAATAACAGCAAAGGGGAAATCCACCCCCATGACCCAGTCACCTCCCACCACCAGTTCCCTCCCCCAACATTGGGGATTATAATTCAACATGAGATTTGGTTGAAGACACAGAGCCAAACCATATCACATTTCTAAGACATTTTGGTAGACTCCTTAGGTTTTTCTGGGAATAAGATAAGAGAATTTGACTTCCTCCTTTCCAGTTTGGATGTTTGTCATTTCTTTCTGTTGCCTAACTGCTCTGGCTAGGAATTCTAGTATTGTGTTTGACAAGAATGATTAGAGTGGACAATTTTGTCTTGTTTGGTAAGATGTTAGCTGTGGATTTGTCATATATGGCCTTTATTATGTTGAGGTATTTTCCTTCTGTAACTAATTTATTAAGAGTTTTTATCACGAGGAGATATTTAAAATTTCAAAAGCTTTTTTTTTTTGCTTTGAGATGATCATATGATTTTTGTCCATCATTCTATTGATTGTCCTTCATTCTATTGATGTGAAATATGTTTATTGATTTGCATATGTTAAACTATCCTTGGATGCCTGGGATAAATACCACTTGATCATGGTATATTATATTTTTGACATGCTGGATTCAGTTTGCTAGTACTTGGAGAATTTTTGCATATATTTTCATCAGGATATTGGCCTGTAGTTTTCTTTGTGTGTGTGTGTCCTCGTTTGGTTTTAGTATCAGGGTGATTCATGTCTTGTAGAATGAATTAGAAAGAATTCCCTCTGCTTCAATGTTTTGAAATAGTTTTGGGAGAATTGTTATTAATTCTTCTTTATACCTTCAGTAGAATTCAGTGGTGAAGCCATCTGGTCCTGTACTTTTCTTTGTTGGAAGGCTTTTTATTATTGACTCAATCTCATTACTTGTTTTGGTCTGTTAAGGTTTTCCATTTCTTCGTGTTTCAATTTTGTTGAGTTCTGTGTGTCCAGAAATTTATCCATTTCCTGTGTTTTCAAATTTATTGACGTATAGCTGTTCGTAATAGCCTTTGACTTTGTATTTACTTGTATCATTTTGTTTTTCTGTGATATCCATTGTGATGTCTCCCTTTTCATTTCCGATTTTATTTATATGAGTGTTCTCTCTTTTAATCTTAGTTTGTCTAGCTATTAGTTTGTCAATTTTGTTTATCTTTTAATAAACAACTTTGTGTTTTACTGATCTTTTATTCCTTTTAGTCTTTTTGCTTATTTTTGCTCTGATCTATTTCTTTCATTATACTAATTTGGGGTTTGATTTCTTCTTGCTTTCCTATATCCTTGAGGTGCATTAATAGGTTATTGATTTGAAATCTTTCTACTTCTTTGATATAGGCATTTATTACTATAAATTTGCCTCTTAATACTGCTTTTGCTGTGTTCCATGAATTTTGGTAAGCTGTGTTTCTGTTTTCATTTGTTTCAAGGAATTTTCAAATTTTATTCTTTTTTTTTTTTTTTTGAGACAAATTCTTGCTGTCGCCCAGGCTGGAGTGCAGTGGCGCGATCTCGGCTCACTGCAGGCTCTGCCCCCCCAGGGTTCATGCCATTCTCCTGCCTCAGCCTCCCGAGTAGCTGGGACTACAGGCGCCCGCCACCTCGCCCCGCTAATTTTTTGTATTTTTTAGTAGAGACGGGGTTTCACTGTGTTAGCCAGGATGGTCTCGATCTCCTGACCTTGTGATCTGCCTGCCTTGGCCTCCCAAAGTGCTGGGATTACAGGCATGAGCCACCACGCCCGGCCCAAATTTTATTCTTAATTTCTTCCTTCACTCATTGGTCAATCAGGAGCATCTTATTTAATCTCCTTGTATTTGTATAATTATGAATATTCCTGTTGTCATTGATATCTAGTTTTATTCCACTGTGGTCAGATAAGATATTTGATACAATTTCAGTGTTTTAAAATTTTCTGAGGTTTGTTTTGTGCTCTAACATATGGCTAATCGTGGAGAATGTCCCACGTGCTGATGAAAAGAATCTGCCCTTTGCAGCTGCTGGGTGAAATATTCTGTAATTGTCTATCACATCCATTTGGTCTATAGTGAAGTTTAAATATGATCTTTCTTTGTTGACTTTCTGTCTAGATGATCTGTCCAATACTGAGAATAAAATGTTGAAGTTCCCAATTATTATTTTATTGGAGTTTATCTCTCCCTTTAGATCTAGTAATATTTACTTTATGTATCAGGATGTTCTGGTGTTTAGTGTAAATATATTTACAATTGTTATATTCTCTTGCTGTATTGATCTCTTTATTATCATATAATGTCCTTCATTGTCTCTTTTTACAGCATTGAGTTGAAGTCTGTTTAGTCTGACATAATTCCAGCTACTTGTCCTCGCTTTTGGCTTACATTTGCATTGAATATATTTTTCCATTCCTTCACTTTCATTCTGTGTTTGTCTTTACAGGAAAAGTGAATTTCTTAATAGGCAGTATATAATTTCGTCTTATTTTTCATCCATTTGTCCTGTTTATATATTCTTAATGGGGAATTCAGTTCATTTATAATAATTGTTATTGTTGATAGGTGGGAACTAATTGGTGTTTCACTGAGTGTTTTCTGGTTGTTTGGTGTATTTTTTGTTTCTTACTTCCTCTCTTATTATTTTTGCAATTGGTTCGTTTTCTGTAGTGATAAGGTTTGATTCCTTTCTCTTTCAAAAAATATATTGGCTCTACCAGTGAGTTTTATAGTTTTGCATATTTTCATGATCATAGTTGTTATCTTTTCACTTCCAGTTGTAAGACTTCACTGAGCATTTCTTGTAAAGCCAGCCTAGTGCTGATGAATTCCATTAGTTTTCACATGCCTGTAACAGATTTTATTTCTTCTTCATTTCTGAAGGATAACTTTGCTAGGTATAGTATTCCTGACTACAGTTATTTCCTTGCAGTGCTTGGAATATATCATCTCATTCTCTCCTGGCTGAGAAATCCACTGTTACTTTAATGAAAATTCCCTTATATATGACCTGACTTTTTTCTCTTGCTGATTTTGTTTATTTATTTTTTTGTCATTGACTTTCAACAACTTGACTGTAAGATGCCTTGAAGAAGATCTGTTTGGGTTTAACCTGTTTGGTTTCCTGGACCTTGATGTCCATCTCTCTCCCAAGACCTTGGAATTTTTTTTGCTATTATTTCATTAAATATATTTTCATCACCTTTTCCCTTCACTTTTTCTTCTGAAACACCCCTAATATGAATATCTTTCACTTACTCGAGGCTTTCTTTTTTCTTTGTATTATTTATTCTTTCTTTTCTTTTGTTTTTGACTGCTTGTGTTATTTCAAAATATCTGTCTTCAAGTTTAGATTTTTTTTTCTGCTTGCCCTAGTCTGTTGTTGAAGCTCTTGATTCATATGTTTACTTTCTTCATTGAATTCTTTAGCTGTTGGTTCCTGTTTGTTTCTTTTTTATGGTATCTCTTTGTTGAATGTATCATGTAAATCATGAATCATTTTCTTGATATGGTTAAATTGACTGTCTTTCTTCTCTTATATCTCACTGAGTTTATTTAAAATTATTATTTAATTTTTTTGGCAGTTCATATATGTTATTATGATCAGAGTCTACTACTAGAAAATTATTATTTTCCTTTTACAGTGACATGTTTCCTTGATTTTTCATGTTTGATGTGTCCCTATGTTGATTTCTAAGCATGTGGTAGAAAAATTATTACTTCTAATTTTATTGAGTACATTTCATAGGAAAAGACTTATTCGTATAACTTGGTCTTGAGGTGTCAGTTTGGTGTGGTGTGTCATCCTGGATTTTAGTTAGATACAATACTATAGTTTCTATGTAGTTAAATTGGCTACGATTTTCCATTAGTGACATTTGTAAGTTACTCAGTGGCCTAGGCTGAGAGAGTTTGTGGTGATGGTGGTGCAGCTTTGCCAGGACTGGGCTCACTGGGCTATTTCTCAGATCGGGGGTTGTTCATGCACACAGTGGGTCAACCAGCTTGGGGTCTGGTTCTCTGATACTGGGGCCATGGCGCTGTTCCTCTGGCCAGCAGCAAGGGCATGTGGTTACTCAGCTGGCCTGGGGGTGTGCCTGCCAGGAGCTGGTCAAAGGGATGTTTCTCAGGCTCAGAATATGGGAGTATAGCTTTTCAGCTGGCCTGGGGATATTTCTACCAGAGGCAGCCCATAAGGATGTTTCTTAGGCCTGGAACATGAGCATAAGTTTGCTCGGTTGGTCTGGGTGTGTATCTGCCAGGAGCTGCCTTTGAAACTGTTTCTTAGGCCTGCTATGTGGGTATATGGCTGCTTGGCTGGCCTGAAAATGTGTCTGATGGGAACAACCCACAGGGCCATTTCTCCAGCTTGAGACATGGGCATGCAGTGGCCTGACCAGCCTGGGTGGGCATGGCTACAATGGGTGGGTACAGGGCTGTTTCTCAGGCCCATGACATAACTGCACAGTTGCTTGGCTGGTTTGGGGCATTTTTGTGGGTGGTGGCCCACAGGACTCTTTTGGACCTGGGACATGGCCATATAGCTGCTCGTCCAACCTCTGGGCATGTCTGCCCAAGGGGCTGTTTCTCAGGTCTGGGATATAAGTACAAGGCTGCTTGGCTGGCTCAAGTGTGTGCCCACCAGGAGCAGCCTGCAGGGCTGTTTCAGGCCTGATATGTAGGTGCGCAGCTGCTTGGCCAGCCTAGGGAATGTCCACAAGGAGTGGCTCATGGGGCTGTTCAGGTTCAGGACATGGGCTCTTGGCTGCTTGGCTGTTCTGGTGGTATGCCCACCGGGGTGTCCTGTGGGACAGTTTCTCAGGCTCTTTTAGGGGGCACAGAACTATTAGGCGGGCCAGGGGTCTATCTGTAGTGGGTGGGGGCACTCTGGAGCCATTTCTCAGGTCCTATGCATGGGCATGCAGCCATTCTGCTGGCCTGGAGTTGTATCAGCTGCTTGGAGGCTCAGAGGTTTCTCCCACTGGAGGGTGGGTGAGCAGTGGTTTGTCTGGCTCAAGGCAGGATAGCTGTGGGTGGGACCGTTATACTGTTTCTCTGGCTGGAAGTAGGGTAATGGGGGTTGGTTTCTCTGCTTTGTAGGACAGAAGTCACAGCCAGTTTTAGGCCCAAGCTCTGTAAAGCTGGGCTGTGACATTCAGCCACCCCTGTGGGCTTGGGGTAATGAAGATGGAGCCCCATTTCTGGAGAGGTGCCATGGCTATTGCCCCCAAAGCAGGACACACTCCTGAGGTGTATACTGTGCTGCAGCAGCTTGGCTCACATGGTGGGTGGAAGTGAGAAGTACACACGCTATGTTTCTAATCCAGGACAGTGCAGCTGTATAAATTCTTGGTGGCTCTTTAAACTGGGCTCAGGGCTTGTGAGGACTGTGGAATTCTCCTGTAGTAAGAACTGTAGGTGTTTGTGGTAGCAATGGGGGTGGATAGAGATCTTCTGCTTATCTTTTCCCCACGGTGAGAAGTTTCTCCTGACTCTAGGCAAATCTAATCCAGGCCAGGGAGATTGTGCTTCAGAGGCTGGGTGCCTCCACATTGCCCTCCTGGCCTTCCTGTCACCACAGATGCTTCTCCACTCTTCTGCTGCATTTCAGTGCTCTGCCTTCCCTACACTCCGGTCAAATCCTAGCTGTTTATTCATTGCCTCGGTCCTTTCTTGTTGGAATGTAAATGCCAGGTGTCTCTAATCATCCATCTTGCTGACATCACTCCCTTCATGTTGGACTTTTTGATGACTAATACCTCTTGCTCCTTTTCACATATGTTGTTGCAAAGACTCATTTCCTTTGTTTTGTTTGGGGACAATTAATTATTTGGACATAAGCACAGGATGTGTTTACATTTGCCTTTATTGTCTATGGTTGCAGCTTTTTACAGATGGAATTTAGCTATTTTCCTTTAGATGAATGCAACAAAGGCACAGTTCTTCATCTCTTCATTCCTTGTGAGACTGATGATGATAATGGGTGAAAGCTTTGGGCTGGAGATCCCGGTTCAGACACTGACTACTACTTTTGAGAGCCTAGAGGAACCCTCATTTTTTAGTTTGGCCCCTTCCCTGGAGCTCTGGGTTCTGCATTCTTCTTTTCTACTCCTAAGATTCTCCTCTGAGGCCCATCTTTCCTTGATGCTCAGTGGACAAACAGAAAAAGTCGGGGGCCTTTTTAAAAGTATTTTTTTTTGTGTTTTTTTTTTTTTTTTCAATCCTAGAAACTCAGGGAGAAAGTAGAGTGATACAGTAGATGAGAGTATAGATTTTGAAGTCATCTGGACGTGGGTTCAAATCTTGCCTCATTTACTTATAGTGTGATCTTGGGAAACTGGGAATGTAACCCTCTTGGCTTCAGTTTCCTCCTTGAAGGGTTAATGGGAGGATTAGATATAAAAATGAAAGATGTGTAAAATATGTACCCCATGACTTGGCACGTGGTGAGTGTTGAACCCCAAGAGGTGTATATGTAGACCTCAGTCCTTCGGTTTTAGCTGGGCTTCTGAGATTCTTTCAAATCCAGCTGTAATATTTGTCTCCAGCTTTCCTTCAGGTTCTAGCCACCATGATATGCTCACTGCTCTCGAATGCTTTGAATATTCCCCTTGTCCACCATAATCTCTTCTGTGTTTGTACTGCTAGTTTATTGTCACTATCCCTGTTTGTTTGCCTTCTCAAATGTTATTTATCATTTTCATGTGATTTCTCATCTTACAACAAGGACAGTCTGCATTTATTTTATTTCTCTATATCCTGCAATGCCCAGCACAGTGCCTCCCACATAGACAGTGCCCAGTGAAGGTCAGACAATAAATATGACCTTGAAAGGGTAAGGATGTTCATTTGGAAGTAATATCAGCAGGCCAAAACATCATGCTTCCTTTGTCTAAAAGAAAATCACTTAGATAAGGCAGAAAACATCTTCCTATATTTTTCAGTTTTGGCTTTTGCAGCATAACTCATTGAGCTTTGCTGTCCTTATATGGAAAATGCTTTTGTTTTCTTTTTGTTGTTGTTTGTTTTTTGACAGCCAGTCTGCCCAGGTCATAGATTTGCTGTGGGTATCCAATGATAAATTATCTCCAAATGCTGGAGTTTTCCTAGCCCCTAATCAGTTTCTACATCAGTTATCTTCCTCAACCCAACCCAAATGAGTAATCTACTCCCTCTTCCAGCTCCTAAAGCTGGTTGTGATTACTTTGAACTGACCGCTTCCCACGCTGTACAAAAATAATCAGTTTCTCTTTCTGTCTCCTAAGCTAGACTTAGAGATCTTTGAGAGAGAGTACAGTGTCCTTTATCTTTGTTTTTGTAGTGTCTAGCATAGTGGCTAACACTTAATAATAGGCACTCTGAAAATGCCTGTTGGCCAAGTGATTGATTGATCAGTCAGTTGATCAATCAAGATAAATCAAGGCAGCCAGGGGCAGTGGCTCATGCCTGTAATCTCAGCCTTTGGGAGGCCGAGGCAGGTGGATCACATGAGGCCAGGAGTTCGAGACCAGCCTGGCCAAAATGGAAAAACACTGTCTCTACTAAAAATCCAAAAATTAGCTAGGTATGGTGGTGCACATCTGTAATCCCAGCTACTCAGGAGGCAGAGGCAGAAGAATCACTTGGGCCCGGGAGATGGAGTCTGCAGTGAACCAAGATCATGCCACTGTATTTCAGCCTGGACGACAGAGTGAGACTGTGTCTCAGAAAAAAGAAACAAACAAACAAAAAAAGATAAAACATTGATTAGATTCTAGAATGCTCAGTTCCAGGCTTCAAGTTAGCTCACTTTTATCAAGTCTAGGGACTCTAGAAAGTAAAAAAGTTAGCAGAGGCCATCGGTGGTGATGAGCAGAACCCAGAAGAGAGCAACCACTGTTTGAAGATGAAAACCCAGGGGGGATCATTGATGCCAGATAACTGACCACCAAGGAGAGGTATCAAGAAGCAGCCAATACAAGCAACTTCTCTCTCCTAACACCCACACCCAGCACCTGTGCACACTCCGTCCACTAGGCTTCAGATGGAAAACAGCAAACATCTCCAAGGTGGGAAATCAGGTGGCAGAAGGGGGGTTATGGCCAATAATCTTGTTTGATCCTCTTTTCTTCTTTCCCTCCTTTCTTTTTCTCCTTTTCCCTTCCTTCCTTCCTTCCTTCCTTCCTTCCTTCCTTCCTTCCTTCCTTCCTTCCTTCCTTCCAGCTGGAATGCAGTACATTACAGTAATAAAGAGTCTATACTCAAGAGGCAGAATGCAACAGAAATTGAGTTTTCTATCCAGTATCACTAGCTATTTGACTTTGGACAAGTCACATACTCTTCCCCTATTAAAGGGACATGCTACCAGTATTTTCCCTTGCAGTGTGATTGGGAAGCTTAAATGAAATAACACGTGTAAATTGTCTAGTGCACAGTAAATGTTCCATACACATTGATGATATTGTTATTCATATCATCAGTTATCACTGCGGTTACACTGAGCCAGGCAACATAATAGACTCTAGGATTAGAGGTGAGGAAAGCAGAACCTCTGCCCTTAAAGAAAATTTCAGGAGTTTTCCTGGGAGATAAATTTTGGTAGGGGAGGGAGGGTAGGAAACTTAAGCCAAAGCTTGAATGGTGTCCTGAATCTCTGTGCCACACAGCAGGGATGTGGCAGGGCTGAGGTAGAAGCCCAGCTCTTTTATACCAAGCCCCAGCCTCCTGGCCAGAAGGAACCCTCTTTTTCTGTGTAGAATCCTTGTGCTAGATAGCTGACATGCATGCTCAGAATGGGCCACACAGCATCATGTTGATGGCTTATTTTATTGTGGATTGATGCCTCCCAGGTCCTACGCTCCTTAAAGAGAACACGGTCTTGCCATTTCAGGTGCTGTACTTCTTAGCTGCCTACAGACTCTGAGTTCATATCAAAGACGGGTGTTGGCACACGACTAATGTACAACAGAGACAGCACTGGGGAAAGAATTGTGCTGGATCCAGAGGGTGCACAGGATAACTCCAGAGAAGCAGGGGAAGGTGCTGTTGGCCTTCTCTCTCTGATGGTGTGCCCCAGAGGCTGCACACTTTCAGACCTACCACCCACATGGCTAAAAGATGACTTTTCTCCTTGTATTTTCTTTCAAGCAGGACTCTTTGCAAACATTAACAAAGCCAGGCTCTTATTCTCTAAACTCTCAACACTACCACTGAAGACAGCACTGGAGGTCTAGAAAGAGAATAGGTGATGGATGCGTGAGAAACAAGGCAACCTAATGGAGTGGAGGGGAGAAGATTTGGACTTGAATCCTGCTCCTTGGTTCACCGGCAATGAGACCTAAGGCAAACCTGTTAACCACTCTGTGTCTTCATGTCTTCCTATCACCTGTTTTCAATGGACCAAAATGATTTTCCTTTTAATATCTTTTTAAGTACATTTTAAAACAAAGCAGTTTGAAATAGTACAAAATGCTTTGTTTAGTGCTGTATCCCAGCTACTCTTAGATGACATAAGAGCAGGAAAGGAAGAAACGTAGGCAAAAAGAAAAGGCATATACTCCCTGACTCCAGGCAGGAGGCTGGTCACCTGTTCATGAGGAGGTGGGTGCTAGGGGCTCTCCCTGCAGCATTATTGCTCCTGAATACCTCGTCTTCCTTGCTTGGACAGAAAAGGGACAATTCCATTGACAGATTACAAAGGATCTAACATTAGCAACTCAGACCAAATGTGTGCTTTGTTGCCTCAGAAGGCCTTTGAGAGAAAACCGTCATATTCTCTCTTTTACAGGGTGATCTCGGCATAGTCATGAGTTTTGTCAAGAGTGAGCAAGTATTCGGAGGCTATGAAGTGCATATAAAAGATCCTGTAGCCCTTTAGAAATTATGTTGCCACAGGCTAATCTCACCTGCACATTTCATTCTTAGGATTTGCCTTTAATTTCAAACCACTTCATCATACTTGAGTTCTATCAACTATCAACCTACTTTGCATCTTGGACCTGCAAATAATAGAGTCTGGAGACTGGAAGGAGAAAGTTTGATTATAAAAGGGCAACAGATTGGGGTCTCAGGTCTCAAGGGTACTGTACTGAGCAGGGCTGTTGTTCAGCTGATACATACTGGTGTTGCCATACCCTTTGTTAAATATTGAAATTCTGTCTGTGTCAGTTGGTAAGTAGTTTGTTGCCCTGAGCACCCAAGTGCTGCCTCCTACTGTCTGGCTGGCAGAGGCCTCCTCAAGCTGTCTCCCAATCTTCCCACTGCTCAGCAACATGGTGGCTTTAGGGTCCTGCTCTAGCATTGTTCCTGGCATCCTTTCTGGCTACTGCTTGTGACTTAGACATTTTCAGGCATTTTGAATGTCACCTCTGATATCACCTTAACAAGTTGCTGATAATTTAATTGTGTTAATTTGTGAATGCTGTGTTCAGTATATAACAGAAACTCAATACTTTTTAATTCCAATTTTCTTTATCCCTCCTTAAATTTATGTTTCCCTTCCCTGAATATTACGCATGGAAGCATAAGAAAATTAAAATAACAAATGTATCCTTTTATTGAGGGATGGGGTAGGGGATGGATGAATGGATATTGAGTTCTTAAAATTTTGTTTTATTATTATGAAGAAATGGATGAATGCTCTTTGTAATAGAAGGAAGCGAGGACAGAAGGAGGTAGGGAGAGAAGTGGTTGGAAAAAAGGGAGGGAAGGAGAAAGGAAGGTGTGAGAGAAAGAAAAAAGATGTCTGAGGAGAGGAGCCAAGATGGCCAACTAGAAGCAGCAGCCCTCAGAGGCTCTCATCAAAAACAAACAAACAAACAAAAACATAATGAGCATGTAAATCCTTCACAGGCAACCAAGGTATCCAGGTTCTCTCATCAAAATTGACTAGAAGGTTGGCGTGACCCACAGAAAGAAGGAAGAGCAGTGTGGTATGGTGGCCCACCTGAGAGCCACTTGGGGAAGGGGAACCTCCTTCCCTGAGCCAAGGGAGGCAGTGATGAGACTGCTACCCAGCCAGGGAAACTGCTTTTTCCAAAGAACTGTGCAGCTCACAGATTGGGAAATCCCACTCTTGAACTCATGCCACTAGGGACTAGTGTCCCAACCCTGCCTACTGAACTCCCGTGGGGAGGGGTGACCAGCACCAGTGGCTGCCTGCTGCCTAAGCCTTTTGAGTTCCCTGGGAGAGGGGCAGCACATTGGGACTCACAACTGCCTAACACGCTAAGCCCCCGGGTAGGGAAAGGGTGATACCCATCTCTATAGCTCCAAGCTGGGCTTTTCCCATGCTGGAGCCAGGGAGGCAACACGACTTGGTCCCAAGGCTTGTCCCCACGGCCCAATACACCGGCAAAGCCAGTAGGTGGCCACAGTGCCTCTTCAGGTCTAATCCTCACCCATCCTTCCTCAGTGGGTGGGGCTTCCCTGCAGGATCTCCAATAACTCCAGCCAGAGGCTCTGGGACAGAATTCAGATCTCCCTGGACCTGAACCCCTGGGGAGAGGGGTGGCCACATTCTCTGTGGACCAGCAGACTTAGCCTCTCCTCCTGGTAGTTCTGATGAATCCGGGCACCCAGATGAGTGGGCTTCCTCTCAGAAAAACACACCCTCTCCACCAAGGGACAAAGTGCTTCATTAAATGAGCCCTTCTCTCCATGCCATCCAAGTGGGTGAGGCCCTCCAACAGGGGTTGTCAGATACCCTATACAGGAGCGATCCTACTGGCATCAAGTTGGTGCCCCTCAAGGTCAGAGGTTCCAGAGGTAGGAACAGGCACCCATCTTTGCTGCTCTCCAGACTCCTTGAGTGACATCTCCAGGCACAGGAGTGAATCAGATGAATGGGGCCTGAAGTAAACTCCCAGCAAACTGCAGCAGCTCTACAGAAGAAGGACCTGACTTTTGAAAGAAAAACAAACAAGCAGAAAGCAACAACAGTATCAACAACAACAACAACAACAAAGGCCCCCACAAAAACCCCATCCAAGTGTCAGCAGCCTCAAAGACTAAAACTAGACAAACTCATGAAGAAGAGAAATAATCAATGAAAAAATGCTAAAAACTCAAAAGGGCAGAGCACCTCTTCTCCTCAACATGATCACCACATCTGTCTATCAAGGGCCCAGAACTGGACAGAGGATCAAATGGATGAATTGACAGAGCAGGCTTCAGAAGATGGGTAATAAAAAACCATGATGAGCTAAAGGAGCATGTTCTAACACAATGCAAAGAAGCTAAGAATCTTGAGAAGAGGTTAGAGGAACTGCTAACTAGAATAACTAGTTTAAAGAAGAAGATAAATGACCTGATGGAGCTGAAAAACACAGCATAAGAACTTTGTGAATTATACACAAGTATCAACAGCCAAATCGACCAAGCAGAAGAAAGGATATCAGAGTTTGATGACAACCTTACTGAAATAAGACATGCAGACAAGAGCAGAGATAAAAGAACAAAAAAGAATTAACAAAGCCTGCACGAAATGTGGTACTTCATAAAAAGACCAAACCTACAATTGATTGGAGTACCAGAAGGAGACAGGAAAAATGGAAAGAAGCTGGAAAAGACACCTCAAGATATATATTCAGGAGAACTTCCCCAACCTAGCAAGACACGCTAACAGGCAAATTCAGGAAATACAGAGAACATGATTAACATGCTCCATGAGAAGATCAACCCCAAGACACATAATCTTCAGATTCTTCAAAGTTGGAATGAACGAAAAACTGTGAAGGGCAGCCAGAGAGAAAGGCCAGGTCACCTACAAAGGGAAGCCCTTCAGAATAACAGTGGACCTCTCAGCAGAAACTCTATAAGCTAGAAGAGATTGGGGGCCAATATTCAACATTCTTAAAGAAAGAATTTTCAACCCAGAATTTCATACCTAGCCAAACTAAGCTTCATAAGCAAAAGAGAAAGAAAATCCTTTCCAGACAAGCAAATGCTGTGGGATTTCATTACCACCAGGCCTGCCCTGAAAGAGCTCCTGAAAGAGGCACTAAATATGGAAAGGAAAAACTGGTACAAGGCACTGCAAAAATACACCAAAATATGAAGGCCAATGACAATATGAAGAAACTGCATCAACTATTGTGCAAAATAACCAAATAGCATTATGATGACAGGATCAAATTCACACATAATAATACTAACTCTAAATATAAATGGACTAAATGCCCCAATTAAAAGACACAGGCTGGCAAATTGGGTGAGGAGTCAAGACCCATCAGTGTACTATATTCAGGAGACCCATCTCATGTTCAAAGACACACACAGGCTTAAAATAAAGGGATGGAGGAAGATCTACCAAGCAAATGGAAAAAAAAAAATAAAGGGATGGAGGAAGATCTACCAAGCAAACGGAAGATCTACCAAGCAGGGGTTGCAATCCTACTCTCTGACAAAACAGACTTTAAACCAACAAAGATCAAAAAAGACAAAGAAGGGCATTACGTAATGGTAACAGGAACAATTCAACAAGAAGAGCTAACTATTCTGAATATATATGCACCCAATACAGGAGGACCCAGATTCATAAAACAAGTTCTTAGAGACCTACAATAAGACTTAGACTCCCACACAATAATAGTGGGAGAATTTAATGCTCCACTGTTAGTATTAGACAGATCAACGAGACAGAAAATTAGCAAGGATATTCAGGACTTGAACTCAGCTCTGGATCAAGTGGACCTAGTAGACGTCTACAGAATTCTGTACCCCAAATCAGCAGAATATACATTCTTCTCAGTGCCACATGGCACTTATTCTAAAATCAACCACATTATTGAAAGTAAAACACTCCTCAGCAAATGCAAAAGAACTGAAATCATAACAAACAGTCTCTCTGACCACAGTGCAATCAAATTAGAACTCAAGATTCAGAAACTCACTCAAAACCACACATTTTCATGGAAATTGAACAACCTGCTCCTGGATGACTCCTGTATAAATAATGAAATTAAGGCAGAAATCAAGAAGTTATTTGAAACCAATGAGAGCAAAAAGACAACATACCAGAATCTCTGGGACACAGCTAAAGCAGTGTTAAGAGGGAAATTTATAGCACTAAATGCCCACATCAGAAAGCTAGAAAGATCTCAAACTGACACCCTAACATCACAATTAAAAGAGCTAGAGAGGCAAGAGCAGACTAAGATCAGAGAAGAATTGAAGGAGATAGAGACACGAAAATCTCTCCAAAAACTCAACAAATCCAGGAGCTGGTTTTTTGAAAAAATTAACAAAATAGATAGACTGCTAGCTAGACTAATGAAGAAGAGAGAGAAGAATCAAATAGACACACTAAAAAATGATAAAGAGGATATCACCACTGACCCCACATAAATACAACTACCATCAGAGAACACTATAAACACCTCTATGGAAATAAACTAGAAAATCTAGCAGAAATGAATAAATTCCTGGATGCATACACCCTACCAAGACTATACCAGGAAGAAGTTGAATCCCAGAATAGACCAATAACAAGCTCTGAAATTGAGGCAGTAATTAATAACAAACCAACCAAAAAAAAAAAAAAAAGCCCAGGACCAGATGGATTCACAGCTGAATTCTATCAGAAATAGAAAGAGGAACTGCTACCATTCCTTCTGAAACTATTCCAAACAATTGAAAAGGAGGGACTCCTTCCTAACTCATTTTATGAAGCCAGCATCATCCTGATACCAAAACTGGGAAGAGACACAACAAAAGAAAACTTCAGGCCAATATCCCTGATGAACATCGATATGAAAATCCTCAATAAAATACTGGCAAACTGAATCCAGCAGCACATCAAAAAACTTATACATCATGATTAAGTCGGCTTCATCCCTGAGATGCAAGGATTGTTCAACATATGCAAATCAATAAATGTAATCTATTACATAAACAGAACTAAAGACAAAAACCACATGATTATCTCAATAGATGCAGAAAAGGCCTTTGATAAAATTCAACATCGCTTCATGTTAAAAACTCTCAATAAACTAGATATTGATGGAACATACGTCAAAATAATAAGACCTCTTTATGACAAACCCACAGCCAATATCATATTGAATGGGCAAAAGCTGGAAGCATTCCCTTTGAAAACCAGTACAAGGCAAGGACGCCCTCTCTCACCACTCCTATTTAACATAGTATTGGAAGTTCTGGCCAGGACAATCAGGTAAGAGAAAGAAATAAAGGGTACTCAAATAGGAAGAGAGGAAGTCAAGTTGTCTCTGTTTGCAGATGACATAATTTTATATTTAGAAAACCCCATCGTCTCAGCCCCAAAACTTCTTGAACTGATAAGCAACGTCAGCAAAGTCTCAGGATACAAAGTCAATGTGCAAAAATCACAAGCATTCCTTTACATGAACAATAGGCAGGCAGAGAGCCAAATCATGAATGAACTCCCATTCACAATTGCTACAAAGAGAATGAAATAGGAATACAGCTAAGAAGGGATGTGAAGGACCTCTTCAAGGAGAACTACAAACCACTGCTCAAGGAAATAAGAGAGGACACAAACAAATGGAAAAACATTTCATCCTCACAGATAGGAAGAATCAATATCATGAAAATGGCCATACTGCCAAAAGTAATTTATAGGTTCAATGCTATTCCCATCAAACCACCATTGACATTCTTCACAGAATTAGAAAAAAAACTACTTTAAATTTCATATGGAGTCAAAGAAGAACCCGTATAGCCAAGGCAATCCTAAGCAAAAAGAACAAAGCTGGAAGCATTACAATACCTGACTTCAAACTATGCTACTTCCAAGGCTACAGCAACCAAAACAGCATGGTACTGACACCAAAACAGATATATAGACCAATGGAACAGAACAGAGACCTCAGAAATAACACCACACATCTACAACCATCTGATCTTTGACAAACCTGACAAAAACAAGCAATGGGGAAAGAATCTTCTCTGCAGTAAATGGTGCTGGCTAGCCATATGCAGAAAGGTGAAACTGGACCCCTTCCTTATACCTTATACAAAAATTAAATCAAATAGATAAAAGACTTAAATGTAAAACCCCAAACCATAAAAACTCTAGAAGAAAACCTAGGCAGTACCATTCAGAATATAGGCACGGGCAAAGACTTCATGATGAAGATGCCAAAAGCAATTGCAACAAAAGCCGAAATTGACAAATGGTATCTAATTAAACTAAAGAGCTTCTGCACAGCAAAATAAACTATCATTAGAATGAACAGGCAACCTACAGAATGGAGAAAATGTTTGTAATGTACCCATCTGACAAAAGTATAATGTCCAGAATTTACAAGGAACTTAAACATATTTACAAGAAAAAAGCAACCCTGTCAAAAAAAAATGGGCAAAGGATATGAACAGACACTTCTCAAAAGACATTTATGCGGCCAACAAACTTATGAAAAACAGCTCAACATCACTGATCATCAGAAAAATGCAAATCAAAATCACAATGAGATACCACCTTATGCCAGTCAGAATGGCAATTATTAAAAAGTCAGGAAACAATAGATGCTGATGAGATATGGAGAAATAGAAATGCTTTTACACTGCTGGTGGGACTGTAAATTAGTTTAACCATTGTGGAAGACAGGATGGTGATTTCTCAAGGATCTACAACCAGAAATACCATTTGACCCAGCAATCTCATTACTGGGTATATACCCAAAGGAATATAAATCATTCTATAAAGACACATGCACATGTATGTTTATTGCAGCACTATTTATAATAGCAAGGCCATGGAACCAACCCAAATGCCCATCAATGATAGACTGGATAAAGAAAACGTGGTAATGGGTGCAGCAAACCACCATGGCACATATATACCTATGTAACAAACCTGCACATTCTGCACTTTTATCCCAGAACTTAAAGTATAATAAAAAAGGAAAAGAAAATGTGGTACATATACACCATGGAATACTATGCAGCCATAAAAAGGAATGAGATCATGTCCTTTGCAGGGACATGGATGAAGCTGGAAGCCATCACCCTCAGCACACTAACACAGGAAGAGAAAAACCAAACCCCACATGTTCTCACTCATAAGTGGGAGTTGAACATTGAGAACACATGAACACAGAGAGAGGACTAACTCACACCGGGGCCTGTTGGAGGGTTGGGGGTGAGGAGAGGGAACTTAGAGGACCAGTCAATAGGTACAGCAAACCACCAAGGCACACGTATACCTATGTAACAAACCTGTACATTCTGTACATGTACCTGCCTTTTGTTTAGAAGAAATAAAGGGAAAAAAAAAACTACATAGGCACATTTTATTCAGGCAGTTAAAAAACGAAGGACAAAGAAAAAAAATCTTAAAAACAGCCAGAAGAAAAGGGTACATTATCTTCAAAGAAGAAAATTAGACTTACAACTAATTTTTCATTAGCAATTATTAAAGCCAGAAAATAATGTAATTACGTCATTAAAGTGCTTTTAGGAAAAAAATTACCAATCTATAATTCTGTACCCAGTAAAATATTTTTTAATAATTAATGTGAAATAAAGACCTTTCAGACAAATGAAAAAAGAAGTCTGTGTTGTGTAAAGAAACAACTAAATGTTCTACCCTTGCCTGTTCATTCTATTCCACTGACAGTACCCAAAGGATAATATATTGTTTTATTTAATTTATATTCTTCTGGTATTTTCCAATATAGCCATAACATACATACATATGTATATGGATGTGTGTGTATAAGTGTATATAATTGTGTATACATACACCCACTTGCATCTACATATATATTAATGGAGTCAGTGGGGTCATCTCATCCACATATATCATTCTGCAGCAATTTGATAGTTATTAAGCAATGTATATAGAAAGTATCTTTTCAAGTAAGCCATGCATACTTACCTTACTCCCACTGAAGTCTGTACTGCTGGATCACATAATATGAACATACCAAATATATCAGACTTTGCAATCCTCTATTGTTGACCATTACCTTGAGAGCTTGTTTCGAGGTTCTAGTAGGGTAGTGCAGCTACTCATATACCCTTGACCAAAGACCAGTCCTCCTCCATCAGAGATGTTTATCCTCTTCAACTGAGCACGCAGCTTTAGGAGGGATGCACATGGAGCATTGAGGGAGGAAGGGGGCACCCATCTAGCCAGCCATATCAGCTGAATCAACCCGGGTGATCAATGCGGTGACAGATGTCACAGCCAGATTGCCCTCACATCTGACCATTATCTTAATTTTCTACACTTGTGATGGATCAACAAACATCTTCGTACATATACCTAGCTAGCTATTCTTATAAAGCATGAGAATATTTCTATAGGACAGATGTGTACCAAAAATCAGAATCACAGCATCAGAAGGCACATGCATTTGAAAGTTTGATAAATGCTGGCATATTTTTCCATTTTAAAACTGTTTTATTCTTTCACGGGGAGCTATGTATGCTTTTCTACATAGATCTACACAAACAACCCACTACCCCATCAAACTGACTGTTCTTATATTATAGTGGGTGCTTCTGGTCTTTATCTATATCATTGTTATCATTTTATATGCATAATTTTCTCTTTTGTTTGTTTTTTCCCTCAGTTAACGTTGGTCCAAATGCCTTCCTATGTAAAATGACCATCCTCATAGTTACCATGAAGAATGATTCTTTTAGTGAAGTGATGCAGTATGCAAGCTTTTCTCTGCTCTCCTACCTCAGTTTAGAATCTAGGGTGGAGGCAGAAGAGAGATGTACCCTTAAATACCAGCAGTGGCCGACAGTGCTATTAGATAGGAAGGCACTGTGATCTCTGAGACATGGGACCAATAGACTGAACCTTGCTATTTCTCAGGATCCCAGTCCAAGAAATCTGAATGGAATGCTTGTTGGTAGAAAGGGACAAGGGACTTTTATTGAGTGCCTGTGGGAAGCCAGCTGCTGTCCTGTACATTACCTCATTAAGCCATTTGTAATTAACTCTGAGTAGAAGACGGATGGAAGGATTGACTAAGCTAGGATACTGTTGCTGCTGCTGCTGACAACAGCTGATTTCTACCACTCTTCTGGGAACTTGCCATGAATTGTGTCATTTGTACCTCACAATAACCCTATGAGGTGTGTACTAATGTTCTCCCTACTCTACAGAGGAGGAGACCAAAGCAGAGAGGGGTTAAGTAACTTGCCCAAGGTAACACAGCTGGAATATGGCTGAGTCAGGTGAAAACTCCAACATGAGAGCTATTGTAGTAAGATGCAAAGCTGGGATTTGAACTCACTACACCACACTGAGGTTCATAATCCTTGGGATGGCAATGAACTTGTAAAAGCCTAGGGAGAGCTAATGCACAGCAACCATGGGCTTGCTTCACTCACAAATCTGGGAATAAAAAATAGGGAATCAACATGTGTTCCCTGAAGAAGGAAGCTGTTACACAGTAATTCTGAGCTCCTAAATTGGCAGAAGGAACTTTGCAGCAGGGAGATCCTATTGTTTGGTCTTGTTTCGAGTGGTCCCCAAGGGTGCAGGGAACTCATGTTTGGTGTCAATAGATCACTCTAGTGTGTCAGAAACAGAGAAGCTCTTTACTAGCTCACCCTTCTGATACCCCCTGTGAATGTCATGTAAATGTCATCTTTGTGTAGCATTTCATGAATTTTCAGAGCTCTTTCAGAGTCAACACCTCATTCAATGTCTTATCTTTGTGTTCAAGCTTCTTCACAATGAGGCTCTAGCCTAAGTTTCCAGACTCCTTGCCTTCACCTCTGCTTCCCACCCTTTGGTCATCCATTCCTCTTCAAGCCACGTCAATCCTCCTGACATCCCCACAATTACCTCATCCTCACATACCTACTTATTGGTCTTCCTGCTTCTATCCTATCCTCTTCATCCCTTCTCCACACTGTAGCCACTCTGTTGTGATCACTCCAGTCAAAACAGTCCCAGCTTAAAGTTGCCCTCTATGCTCCAGACACAATGGCCTCTTCTCTGTTCTTCAGACTTGCTAACCTCCTTCTACTATGCCTTTTGTATGTGCCATGAATATCTTTGCCTGGAAAACTACCCTCTTTCCTTCCCCAATCTGTTGGGGCATGGATGACTCTCTCTCATCATTCTGATCTCAGTTTGAATCTCATTTCTTCAGACAAAACTCTTTTCTCTATGTGAGTTCTTCTCTTTTGTCTTCTGTCAACTTTACTATTTGTTCTTGTAATAGTGCTTTTTATTATTTGTATTTGTTTGTTAAGTATTTTAATTATCTTACTAGGCTGAAGGTTCCACGAGATCAGTACCAAGTTTGTTCTGTGCTTAAAACAGTCCCTGGCACGTAGCAGGTGTTAATAAATATGTCGGGTCAGTGGATAGAGGAATAAATGAGTGAATGAATGAATGAATGAGTGAATGAATGAATGAACTGATGGATATTTTAGTCTTCCCACTGATTGGTAACCTCTATATGAATTCTTTATCTTTTCTCTGTGCTGGACAAATCTTGTTTAGCATTTTCAAGTCAATGATTTGTTGAATCTTTGCATCCATCATAAAGAGTGTATTATCCTTATCAAATGTATTATCCTTATCAAATGTATCCTTATCAAATGTATTATCCTTATCAAAATTTAGAGATCATCTCAAATTTATACAGCTACAAATAATGGAACCATAATTTGAACCCAGCTTTATCTGATACCCAAGTCCAAGCATGTGCTGGAGATAACACAACATGTATTACTCCTGTCCATTTATATGAGCAGGAGAGGAAAGATATGAGCTTACATGCCAGCAAGCTAAGTCTCTTAGAGCTATGTTTATCCACCAAGTTGAACAGCAGACGCAATTAAAACTATGTTTTATACAGTGAGCCTGCATCTATTCACGTGTGAATGTGTGTGTGCACATCTCTAAAATAAGTTTTGCAAAATAATACACATTGTCATTACATGGGACCATGTTCTGATAGCTTCTATTCTTTTGATGGCATTTTTGTAATGCTGATGGAGCCACTGAATTGATTTCGCAGTTTGAGAGTGGGTCATAACCTGAAGTTTAAAAACCTCTTTCTTAGAGAAGCTAATAAAGTGCCAGAGGCCCCAGTGGGAACAGGTGCATGACAACAGGATCTGAGGTGGCTTGCAGTAGACGTTTCTTTCCCAGAGATCTGAAGGATGAAGATAATTCAAGGGCTTCAGTTTGAGGGGTTGGTGGAGGAACTGGAAATGGTACCTGAGCCAGGCAAGGCCCACATGAGGGTTTTAGGTCTTACCCCTGCCATTTCTATGGCCAGCCACTTGTGTCTTTTACCCAACCCTATAGGCCACTGGGCCCATCATTTCCACATTTGCTCTTATGAAATGTGCTCAACCTGCCCTTTCTTGTGCCTTGTGCCTCAGATCTTATCTTATTTCTGTAGGATGCTCTATCTTCCCTGGGGAAAAGAAAAACAACAACAACAACAACACCCTGCCCTGTGCTCCCTGCATGGGAATTACTGCCCATCTTTAAGCCATACTCTGTTATGAGGCCCCAGGTGCCAGTTTTCAGAGAGCCTGGGGAACTCCCTTACTAACAGCAGCTCCCATTTGACAGTGCCTTGAGGGTGCTGCCAGGAGCACATGCAAGGCAAGGGGAAGACAGAATGGGCAGAATTGTTTTAACAAAAGCAAGACTGCTTTAAAGTGGTTGCATGTAGGATTATTTTTGAAAGATAGGTCCTCCAGGATGAAAAGAAGAAAAATTTGGAAATGATTTTCTTTTCTTTCTCTTTTTACTTTTTTCTTTTTTCTTTTTTTTTTTTTTTTGAGACTGAATCTGGCTGTGTCACCAGGCTGGAGTGTGTAGTAGCGCCATCTTGGCTCATTGCAATCTCTGCCTCCCAAATTCAAGCGATTCTCCTGCCTCAGCCTCATCAGTAGCTGGGATTACAGGTGTGCGCCACCACACCCAGCTAATTTTTGTATTTTTAGTAGAGACGGGGTTTCACCATGTTGGCCAGGGTGATCTCGATCTCCTCTGCTCATGATCCAACCACCTCAGCCTCCCAGAGTGCTGGGATTACAGGCATGAGCCACCACGCCCAGCCGGAAATGACTTTCTTAGCATCAAAGTGCCTTGACGTCCTTATACCAAACTGCCTCTTTCCTCTCTATGTTGCCTCTCTCCTCTCCCTGTTCCCAGTGCTGTTTGAATTTTGCATTTTAAATGTCCTGAAGGCTCATAGTTCTGTCCTGTGTCCTCTGTTCCTTCATTAGCCATCTCCACAGCCACAGGGGGAGACGGGATTGCATTTACTTCCTGAATCTTCTCTTTGGGTACACCTCTTCCTCACCGTTCATTTGTTCATTCATTCATATTCATTTATTTCTTTAACGAATGTTTACCATCACCCACTGTGTGCTGGAGACTGTTTAATGTAGACATACATAGCAAAATAGGGAATAGTCTTTCCCTAAAAGGTCACAATTTAGAAGGGTATAAAATGATAATAGCTGCTTTATTTTATACAGCACTTTAACATTTATAGAATGGCTTCATAAACATTATATGATAAACTATGTGTTATTGAACCCTTTTGAGAGACACAGAACCTTGTTCCAGCTCTGAGACATTAAGTCACTCATCCATGAAATACAGAGGATTTGATGGTGCAGTTGTACTTTATACCCACATCCCTTAAGTTCAAGTTCAGTACTCTCTTTGTTTTGCCACACTGTATTTATCCCTGTGACATCCTGAATATTATTTGGTAAACAACTTGTTATATATACATTGCTCTCCCCCTCTTAATCTGAAAGATCATGAACTACTCTTTGGAAGTATTCAAACAAGACTAGGTAGACATTTGTCAAAATGGTATAGCATGGGGAGAGATCAGACACAATTTAAGTAATCTCTTCTAATTCTCAGCTTGTAAAATTTGAGCTTAATTTATTTCTATTTAATTTTCATCTTAGGACTTCTTAGAAAACAAGGAGGCAATATCTGTGTTTGAAAATAGGCTCCTTAGAACTAGCCAGCCTGGAAAGTATTCAGAATTGAGTTTTCTTTTTTTTTTTCTTCGCCACTGATTGACAAACCAAATGTCACTTGTAGAATGGCAGAGCATTCGTTTTTTGCTCCAATTAATTGTACCACATGGTGGAGTTCACAAGGCCTTCCCAGACCAGACCCTGCCTCTGCAGCTTTTTTGCTTTGGTTTCTTAGCTGGTGCCTCCTCTTGGACGTTTGGCCCTGGTGTCTAAATGTCTAGGCTCCGCAAAGCAGGCGGCAGCAGTGCCTCCAACAGACAGGAGTTTGGCATCCCCTGATAGCCGTCCTCTGAGCTGTCTCTACACTCTCTAAAATAAGATATAGACAGAGATTTGTCATGGAATCACAAACAGGAATGTCACCAAAGCTGTCACTAGAGCCCCTTAAAATGTCACTTCCCAGCATTAATTGCCATGATAGCAAAACAAACGGGCATGCTCTGAACATTTGCTCTTCCCCTCCTCCCTCATGATTCTTTTCCATCTCCCTGTCTCTCCTTTCTCCCTACTCCTTCAGAGCCCCCCCTTCTCTTTATCTCTGGGGACCCTTGCACATTCTGACTTGATTAGACTGTGGCTGGCAAGGCAGTACACCGCACAGTGACAGATGAGGTTGAAGAAGGTTTGGTAAATGTCAGGGGCTGAAGAGACTGTTCTCTGATTGATCAGAGCTGAAGCAGTTTCCCAGCAGTCAGGGGACTTTGTACCTCCTGTCCTGGGCTCCCTTGAAATGGCTGGAAATCACCCAGTGGGGAACTGACTGACAAAGAAAGTCCAGGACAGCTCAACCTCAATGCCTCTTACAAAGAAACAGCCTGCCTCTGGATTTGATATCTTTATCCACTGTAGAGCTAAAGTCATCACTACTACCACGGGTATAATCAGTCCTTATTTTTTTCTAATATTTCTTAATTATAAAAGTTATGTATGCTCATTGGTGAACACTTGAAACTAAAGAAAAGTATAAATTAGCAATTTTTTGTATGCCCCATTGAATAGCCATAGTAACTTTTTACTAATTTTTTCTCTTTTCCCTTTTATATATTGAAAGTGAAAAATTATTAGTTGTTTTCTATCTTGCATTTTTATTTAATATTATACAATAAGTATTTCAACATGCATATAATTCTGTCTCATGACTGCTTCATAATGTATTTATTGATGGACATTTTAGCAGCTTTTTTTTTTTTTTTTTTTTGCTATTTTGTATTCAACAGCAACAACCATTTTTAGTCTTAAATTCATTTTCACCATTCTGTATTATTTCCTCAGGGTATATTCCCAGGAGTGGAATTATTGGGTCAAATGATCTGAGTGTTCTAAAGTTATTGATACGTGTTTGGCTCAATATCTGTTTTTTGGGATGTCTCCATACATACTTGTTAAATAAGGTAACATTTATTCATCTGTTTTTCATTCATTAATTCAACAAGCTTTAATTAAGTACCCACTGTGTGTCAGGAACTATTTAAGGCACTGAAGATAAAGCAATAAATAAGATATATGCAAGTCAATTTCTATAACAGTTTTTTTCTAGCACAGAAAGACTATAAGCAAATGAACAAAATATATGTATATATTAGATATATAATAATGAATGATAATAATTGCAATGGGGCAGAAAGAAAACAAAGGAGGGAATTAGGGCCCTCAGGAAAGGTCTTAATGATCAGATAACAAGTGAAAACTGATCTACAAGAGATGAAGAGGCAAGCCATTTGAATATTTGAGGAAACAGCTTTTTGGGCAGAGGGAACACCAGGTATAAAGGTCCCGTGGCACCAGTGTGATTGGAGCACTAGAGGAATAGGGAGGAGTAGCATTGAGAGAGACAGCACTAGAATAAATTGGGTTATAGGAGCAGTGGAAAGAAAGTCATGTAGAGCCTAATAGAAAGGGACATTGACTCTTCCTGTGAGTGACATGAAAAACCATTGGAAAATGGGGGAATGAATTTTTGCAAAGGTGGTAAACAGTTAGGGCCAAACTGAGAAGGAGCGATTTGGACATAGAGTTGCAACTCTGAAGGGAGGATACTAAGGAGAGCAGGGAATAGAGATTGTACTATGGAAACTCACAGGCAGAATTTAGCCCCTACATAATGTTTTGTTTTGTTTTGTTTTGTTTTTGCTTGCCTACAGGGTACATTTTTGAATTCAGTTGTTAATATATATAAGTTGGAAAATTTCACATACAAATTCACATTTCTGCCTCACTTGGTGACTGAAGGATCTCAAAACCTTAGGCCCATTCTTGTGCCTTCCAGCACTTAGCAGGAGCTGAGTGGTAGCAACTGCTTTGGAAGGGCTGCTCTCTCTACTTCATCAGGAACACCACCTGATTAAGTTCCTTAACCTAAATCCTCCGTCCTTCCAGAGGGCTTGGAACTCACATGTTCTCCCAGAGGAAGGAGAAATTGAGACAACCTTTATGATCTGAGCAGTGGGAACCCAGAGTACACAGGAACAATGGATTCACTTCCTATTTTGTGTAGCAAGAGCGGGAGGCCTTAGGATCTTTAAGACTTTCTAGAAGGTGTATATCTTCACTCTCCATTAGTATAAGGGTAGGCATGCACATATCAGTCTAGGAAAGGATACCACTCTCTTTCAACTCCTTGAGTTTTGTATTACCAGCCAGACAGAGGCTGGCAGCAGATCAGAGACCAAGAGACCTTTGAGAACTTTGACAGCAGAGGATAAAGTGGTTAAGACGCCCAACTCTTGAACCAGACACACCGGGGTCCAGTTTCACCTTACTAATGCCTTTGAGATTCAACCTCCTCACCTCTAAAATGGGATTACTTGTTTTGCAGGATTCTTGTAAGAATTAAGGAAATCATACATATATATATATATTAGCACAGTGTTTTGACTCAAGAAATGGAAGCTATTATTGACATGTTGTCTGAAATATTCATTTCATTCAACAGAGACCCAGAGAGGGGAGAGAGGTATCTGAAGTTACACAGCAAGTTAATACTGGGTGTATGGGGGATGCAGCGTTTGTGGGAAGTGGTGGCTCTGATATAGACATTCTAAGTTTCTAGTCAATGCCATCTTAATGTTTCAACCACACCACTTCTGAAGGAGTTCCTTTCTATCCATGTTCCAGCTCATGCCTTGGTCTTGACTCGTCGTAGGAGATTGCTAAATATGTTTAAAATGAATGGGTGAATGGGCAAATGAATGAATATATCCCTGACTGGAAGGGACTAATTTGCTGCCTAGTGGGGAGTGGGATGGACAGCAGCTCTCCTGATCCTGTCTCCTGAGCACTTTTAAGTGCCGTTGTTTTCTTTCTCTACAGCTTACAATCCTCACCTTTTTTATGTCCTTTTATAAGACATTGTTCAGGATGTAGGAGTTTCCTATCTGGGAGGTTAGGATGTCTGGCAGACAGGACCTTCTACCCACTGTCCCAGGTGGGGACAGGAGGGGACACTAGAATTATGAAAGCCTGGTGAGACTGGACGGCCATTCTCAGACTCCAGGCTCCAGGGAAAGGGCATTCACTGATGCTCACGCAGATGTAGTGCTGCCCACTGAGCATGGTTAGAGAGGCCACCGACCTGCCTGCGAATAGATAATTCCCACGGGTACCTGGCTCCCATGGGACTCTCAAAATGTGGTTGCTTTTACAGTCAGTAGCCCATAGAATCATTATTCCTTGGCATTTCCAAGTCAGACATTTATTGAGTGCCCTTTCTTCTCCACATTTAAAAACTGTAGTACCTTAAACAAGTTGTTTATTCTCGTCTATGCATGCTTTCTCATCCGTGGAATGAATGCTGAAGACAAAAATACCCCTGTAACTTGGCTAGAAGCCAACCTGGGTGGTTAACATCTTTGGCAGGACATGAGCTTGGTTTCTGAAGAGTTCCCAGCTACGACGTTTCCTCGGCATCCAGCAACAACACAGCAGTGAGGAGACAGGCATCTTGCTCCCTTAGCTGCTGTTCCATACTGAAGTAGAGGCCAGTGACTGGAAAATGGAGATGATAGCCCCACTATGTCTCCTCATCTCACTCTCCTCCATCCCACCCCCATAAACTACATGACACCTTCCAGTATTAATATACACAGGCAACTTCGGAAAACTCCTCATGCTATGGAAAGGGTGATGGTCTTAAACTTTCCTGACTAGGGGATATGGGTCAGATTCTAATCTTATCTCCTTACCTACTCACTGATTTTGACATTTTGAAATCTTGGACTAGTCACTTTCAACCAGGATGGGGGGTGATTTCGTCCCCCTCTCTCTCTCTCTCTCTATCATACAGACACACACACACACCTTTCACTGGAGACCTTTAGCAATGTTTGAAGACATTTTTTTTTGTCATGACTAGCGAGGGGTTAGGCCAGGGATGCTGCTTAACATTCTACAATGCATAGGACTGCCCCCCGACACCAAGCAAATAATTACCCAGCTCAAAATATCTATCAAATCAAGCCTGAGAAACCCTGCTGCAAGCCTTGGTTGTCACATTGGTAAAATGAAGATTCCACTTTCACAAGAACGTGGGAGGAACAAACAATTATGAAGGTGAATGCTTTTTGTAACTGTAACATACTACACAGATGTAGGATAGCAATGTTATTGTTCCATTCTGTCTTAGTCTGTTTTCTGTTGCTATAACTGAATAGCTGAGACTAGGTAGTTTATGGAGAAAATAAATTTATTTCTTACAGTTCTGCAGACTGTGAAGTCCAAGGTAGGAGGGCTGCATCTGGTGAGGGCCTTCTTGCTGATGGGAACTGTCTGCAGAGTCCTGAGGCAGCGCAGGGCATCACATGACCAGGGAGACTCGTGACAGACAGCCAACCTAGTTTTTATAACAGATTCACTCTTGTGATAACTAACTATTCTCATGACAACCCATTAATCCATTGGTCCTTTAATCCATGAATGGATTAACCTATTAATGAGGTCAGAATCTTCATGATCCTATCACCTCTCAAAGGCCCTATCTCTCAATACTATTACATTGGGGGTTGACTTTCAACATGAGTTTCAGAGGAGACAAATATTCAAACCATAGCATATCATTATTTTTAGCATCATCATCATCATCATCATCATCTGTCTCAGGGCCTTTGCATCTCTTTTCTCTCTTCCTGAACAGTTCTTTCCTCAGGTCTTTGCATGGCTTGTTCCCCCAGTTCCTTCAGGTTTTTCTTCATATATCACACTAAGGCTATCCCTGACTAACCCGTATAAAATAAAAAATAAAACAACATACATAATCATACACACATGCACCACAGTCTGTTCTTCATTACCTTAATTTTTCTAGTTTTTTGTTTCTTTCTTTTTTCCTGAGATGGAGTCTTGCTCTGTCTCCCAGGCTGGAGTGCAGTGGTGCAATCTCTGCCCACTGCAACCTCTGCCTTGTGGGTCCAAGAGATTGTCCTGCTTCAGCCTCCTGAGTAGCTGGGATTACAGGTGTGTACCACCACACCCTGCTAATTTTCGTATTTGTAGTAGAAATGGGGTTTCACCATGTTGGCCAGGCTGGTCTCAAACTCCTGACTTCATGATCTGCCCTCTTTGGCTTCCCAAAAGGCTAGGATTGCAGGCATGAGCCACTTTGCCTGGCCTTCTTTATAATTTTTGCCACCATTTGACCCATTGCAAGTATTATCTGTCTGTCTTTAAGAATTGTGTCTTTTTTGTCCCATGCTGTCTGCGTCTTGTTTAGAACATTGCCTGGCACTGCATAGAAAGCAAATAAATAATTGAGGAGTGAATTGATAAAACAAGTGAGTAAATGAAACAATGGGAGGCTTACCCAAATGCCTTAATTCAGTTTTTTTCTATTTCAAATGATTGGCTATTTAGTTCAGCTCATGGGATTTATTTATTTTATTTTATTTTATTTTTTTTTTTGAGACAGAGTCTCGCTGTGTTGCCCAGGCTGAAGTGCAGTGGTGTAATCTCAGCTGATAGCAAGCTCCACCTCCTGGGCTCACGCCATTCTCCTGCTTTAGCTTCCCAAGTAGCTGGGACTACAGGCACCTGCCACCACGCCTGGCTAATTTTTTTGTATTTTTTAGTAGAGACGGGGTTTCACTGTGTTAGCCAGGGTGGTCTCGATCTCCTGACCTCGTGATCCGCCCACCTCGGCCCCCCAAAGTGCTGGGATTACAGGCGTGAGCCACTGCACCCGGCCGGGATTTATTTTTAGTAGAAATAGGAGTAATATTAGTTACTCTGTATGGGCCAAGTTTTGTGACCAGTACTTAATAAATATTTACACATAAAATTTTCAAAAAAATTGATATGGTCATTACTTCTAATCACTCCCTTTTTCAGATGAGGAAACCGAAGCAGAGGAGGTGCTGGTAACTAGCCCAGGGTCATGTACCTGGTTCGTATTAGACCCAGGATTTGAAGCTAGGTCTGTGTGACCTTGAAATTCTCTCTTTTCACCAATAACTCTGCTTCCCGTACTTCCTTTACCTTTCTGTTCCTTGAGGAACACAAGGACAGGTATTATCAGAAACAGTCCCAGGCTTCATGGAGATACACTATTGATTGGATGTAACAGCAATTGGCTCATTGCTTCTGCCTCAAGTAGCTCTGCTAAATTCATGAATCTGGGCCTCTTTTTCTCTGTTCTTCTTTGGCTCCCACCTGGAAATAACCTCTCTATGCCTCCTAACCTCTGTGTGACCATGGCTTCTACTGCTTCACAGCTCCTGTGCCTAGCTCATCTCCATTCCTTGTGAGACATGCTCTGCCTGCCTCTGACTCTTCTCTCATGCCTTCTTTTCAAGCACTCCATGAAAGAATTTGTCATATCCAATACTGAATGCCCTAGTGAGGAGATCCCCACAAGAGATGTCACCATCCATAAGCTAATCTGGAGCTATCTGACTCTGTGCAGTTATAGAGCTCTGTTCCCATCAGCTTTGTCAGGATGGTGGAGTCTTGGGGTACCTAGCAAGGCACCCTCTAGGTTATGAAGCATTCGCAGCTCCTTTTTACTAAAGCACGCATCTGTGAATGTGGCAGATCCTCAAACATCATATCTTGTCCAGAATAGTAGGCAGTGCATCTGCCCAGAGCAGGGCTGGTGTGCCTTGCTTCAAAGGAGACTGGTTTGTGAACAGCTCAGCTTAGCAAAGAAATAAATCAGGAAGTGACAGATTATTTTCCTAAATGATTCTTCATTTTACAAAAGCAATTCACCACAGGATTCTTTTCATATATAGCACTAGGAATGAATATAAAAAAGAAGAGGATTTAACCAACTTTTAGCTTATCAAAATGTTTATAGACACACTAGTCTATAAACCAAAGCCAATCTATAATGTCAGGGCTTTCTGGGATGATGGATAGTAGCAAGATGGGTGTGGAATGGGCAGATGTGGGTATGAATCCTGTGCCCATATAGTGCCTCAATTGTGGACAGAGTAACCTTTTTTAGTCTCGGATTCCTTACCTGTGAAGCTGGCTTTTAATAATGTTGGACTCTCCTCAGGTTGTTTTCAGGATGAAATGCAATAATATATGAACAGTCTGGTGTAGAGTCCACCTGACACAAATAGTAATAATTTTGGGAAAGTCATATCTCCTCCCTGAGTCTCAGTCTTCCCATCTATATCATGAACAGCTTGGACCCTTCCTTGCTGGTCTAAACCTGCATTCTTCAGTGGAACTGTGGGGTGTGGATATACATTAAAATCAGTGGAAGGTGAGTTGGAACTCAGTGCCATATGCCTTGCAGGCATGACCAACGGTGTATGTAGGGGGAGAGGTTATTAGAAAAAACAGGAAAAGAGGAAGATTTTTTCTCATGCGAACCCTTATCTACTGACAGCTCCTTTTACAGAAATGATGCAAAAGAGAGAAAGGATGTCAGTCACTGTCATTCTGAGATGGCTGAGGCCAGTCTCCGGTCCATGTCAATAGCTTCCTGGCTCCAGGACTGTCCCTGAGAGTGTCCCAAGGAGGTCGGCAGACAGAGATATGACTTTCTCATGATTTCCCTGGTGAATGAAGCCTTCGGAGAGCGGATGCATCTACATTATAATTACTTTAAGTGCTGCCTGATTGGCGCTGTTCATCACCCCAGGAAGCAGCCTCGTCCCATGGACAGACAGGCCGCCTGCTTTGGCTCGGCACAGCTCCAGCTGTGTCCTTGGCAGTGTCTGCTTGCTGTACCCCTGGCTCTGCTCCGGGGGAGAGGAGGCAGTGCGCTGCAGAGGGTGGGCACTCAGGTGGAAATGAGAGAGCCTGGGCTGTGCCTTCAGCATGCCTGTTGCCTGAGTTGTCCTTCTCAACCCTGGGCCTCAGCCTGTTTATACGTGGGCAGATGGGTTGTGATGTCTCTACACCTTCTTCTGGCTCTTAACCTGTAGCTATCTCAGAAAGGAGGTCAGATGGGTATTCCAGGAGGAGAGGGTGCTTCTGAGTGTTAAATTGGCTTGGTCCTGAGGGCTGGGTTACATCTCCCTGTAGGACCCCAGAGGAGAAAGCATTTTCTGGACTGTGTCCTCACATTGCAAGAAAATGAGGTTTCCTCCACCCATAAAAGATCCAGAGGGAGGGCAGTAGAGGATATTCTGATATCAGGGCTGCATTTCATAACCCTAGGTGTCTATGCATGGATGTGGGAAAGGGGGATGTAGGTTTTCAGACGTAATAGAGTGAGGCTGGCAAATCAGGAAAGGCTTTGTGGAAGACAAAGTCTTCAACCAAGGTATCTAAGGCTGAACATTTCTGAGAGGGAAGGTGAAGGGATGGAACTAAGATCTTTCTAGAGAGTAGTGGTTAGAAGTGTGGCCTCTGGGACTAGGCTACCTAGGTCAACTCCTGAAATTTACCGATACTTACTAGCTTTGTATAACTTTGGGCAAATTAGTAAATGCTCCCCTTCCTCTCACTGTCCTCGTTTCTAAAATGGAGAAGATAAGGATGTGGATCCCCAAGTTGTTGTAAGACCAAATGATGTAATTTATGTAAGACTAAATGATTAGTACATGTCACAATGCTTAGAGGAGTGCTTATCACAAGAAAAAGGGTCAATTAATGTTAGTTATTATAGTGCGTTGTGAGCAAGTCCTCTGCAGATAGATCAGGTGCTTTATATGATCCTTTATTTAATTCTCTCAACTACTCAGCAATTCATTCATTCATTCATTTACCAAATACTCATCAGGACAGAGCAGTGAAAGTGCTGGCATGACCCCTTCCCTCAGAGATGCAATCCTCTAATGAGGAAATCAGACTTAAGACTGGAGACTTGAACCAACTTATCACACAATTACTAATGTAATTAACACAAAGCTGCCAGGAAGGAAACATACTGCATGCTCTGGGAGAGGAAAGGGGGTACTTGACCTCAATTTGGCTGTTCAAGGAGGCCTTTCTGTGGAAGGAAGATTTAAGCTGGAATTAGAAGGGTATGTAGCATTCAACCAAATGAACTGAAGAACAGAGAAAGTGATCTTTTTGAAAGTTCTATTTTATTTTTTAATTGACAAATAATAATTGTCTGTATTTGTGGGGCCCAACGTGATGTTTCAATATCAGGAAGAGTCTCTTAAAATAAGAACTTGGCTTGCTTACTGACCTAGATGGCCAATGTGGCTCAAACACAGTGAGGAAGCCTGGGTCAGTTTATTCTAGCACACAGAGATGGGGGCACCGAGACACTGCAAGCTGAAGTGGCTTTTAAGTGGTTCCGTAGCTGGAACAGAAGGACTGGGATTGCCCTAAGATGAAAGCTTTTCTTCTGCCCCACTATGGCGTATACCATGGAAAGTGATTGCTTGTACAAGGAACAGAGAACAGCTTAGTCTGAGGTCAGGAATGCTGTAGACAAAAGCAGTGATTAGGAGGTGGTGGGGCAGGCCTTGAGTGCCTGGCTGCATTTGGACCTTGTCTTTTCTAATTTCCCTAGAGCTATAGGGTGGAACTGGATTAATTTCAAAATAATTCTGTCCATGCTCTAGGGTTTAATATCTCATGTGTCTCCTGGGTCATCCTTGGTGTGAGAACGCTCTGCTCAGATCAGTGATATATAAAGTGTTTTCAGTTTTTCATTATGCCATGTGTACATCTGTGGTGTTTGTGTGTGTGTCTGTGTCTGTGTCGTTTTCTTCCCCGAAGCATGCTGAGTTCACTCAGGGAAATGCCTGGGACTTGGGTGAAATCTTATTTATTTTTTTTGGAAGGCATGCAGTACAAAATCACTTCTCTCCCTACATAAATATGCATGAGGTTGGCCTGCTCTCTTTTCCTCAGGAAGTGTGGGCAGGGGGAGAGAGAGCCCATATGACTGGTATCAGAGCCCTGCCCGTGGCTGCTGGCACCCCATTAATCAGGGGGGAACAGCAGCCTTGTGAACTGTGAAATTGGCAGCCCCCTGACAGCTTTGGGGCCCAGTCGAGCAGGGACTCCATTTCACAGCTCGAAGGTGGCAGCATGGGGTGGGGAAGGAGGGCACTGGGCTCAGTGGGCCAGAGAAGTCATGCTCCCTCTCAGCTTTTGCGAATCCCAAACGAGTCTTGCTGAGAGATGCCTCTTGATTAAGGTGAGCAGGAAAGAGAGAAAGAAAGAAAGGGGTAAGGGAAGGAACACAGTGAATGATAATGGCCATTATAACAAACACTGAGTATCCACTGTCTACTGAGATCCAAGTGCTATGCTATGTACTTGCTATGGATTTCTTTATTTAATACTCATGATTTTTCTATATGGTATCATCATTAGCCCTGTGAAACAGACCAGGCAAAACAGGACCTGTTTTAAGCACCAGGAAGTGGTAGAGCTACAACTGGGACCTGGGTCTGACTCCAGAGCCTGTGTCTTTTTGCCACTGTGCTATCCTGTTGTCCAGCATGCTATAAAATAGAATAGAAGAGTGTCTTGTCTTGTTCACTCAATGGCCATTTACAAAGTGCACACTCTATGTACAGAACAAAGTCACTGTGCTAAGTGCTAGGTTACAGAGGGATTAATACCTTCAACAAGTTTATGGTTGTGTGTAAGAGAGTTAAGTAAACAGGCAATTTCAGCAGTATGAAATGTATTTGAGACATTCACCAGAACACAATCTTAGCTCTGATACTTACCAGCTCTTTGACCTGGGGCAAGTTATTTGACATCTCTGGGCCTCAGTTTCCCCATCTCTGAAATAGTTATGTGAGCATTCTCAGCTTATACATTGCTGTGAAGAATAATTGAAATACTCCAGATCATCTGCGGCCAATTAAGCCAACTGGGTTCCTTTCCTCATGGGGGCCCAGTGTGCAATGGCTGCAAACGGCAGCTTTCTTGGTAGTGTGTGCAGCCTGTTTGTTGTATGGGTTGCTCTAAGGGACCATGGAGACAGGCCTTTCAGATGTATGTTTATGTTTCTGACCTTGCACTACCCCAATGTAGGCTCCAAACACGCATGTGAGGTGCCTTTGGAAAGCCCCAGGGCAGTGTGGCCAGGGTTGACATTGGCCAAGTTATCATGTCCATCCACACCAAGCTGCAGAACAAAGAGCATGTAATTGAGGCCCGGTGCAGGGCCGAGTTCAAGTTTCCTGGCTGCCAGAAGATCCACATCTCAAAGAAGTGGGGCTTCACCAAGTTCAATGTCGATGAATTTGAAGACATGGTGGCTGAGAAGCAGCTCATCCCTGATGGCTGTGGGGTCAAGTACATCCCCAATCATGGCCCTCTGGACAAGTGGCGGGCCCTGCACTCATGAGGGCTTCCACTGTGCTGCCCCCTCTTAATACTCACCAATAAATTCTACTTCCTGTCCAAAAAAAAAAAAAGATACTCCAGATCAGTTGTTTAGAACGGTGCTCGGTGCATAGTAAGTAGACAATAAATGATTGTTGTGAGTGTGCTGAAATATGGAAATGAACAAATATTCTAGGAGCACAGAGGAAATGGCATTCAAATGTGTTGATGATGTGGATGAGCACTTCCCTCAAGAGGTGACACTTGAGCTGAATTTGAAGATAAGCTCATCAGTGAACCCAGGGGCAAGGGAAAGCGGATGTGTAAAGGTCCCAAGGCAACAGGGAGAGAACATTGTAGGAACTGTGAGAAGTTTCAAGTGGCTGGCAACAAAGGAACATGAACAGAAAGAGCAGACTGTAGAGGAAGAGATGGGTCAGATCACCGGGGTCCTGGGACTTTATCTGGGAGGCCCCGGGGAGCCACTGAAAACTTTTAACTGAGAAGTGCCATGCCCAGATAGTCTTCCTCCCAGAAAGATCATTTAACATGGTGGCACAAGCTTAGATCAGAAAAAAGGTAGAGAGATCAAGAATGGAAGACCACCCTGTGAATCAAATGAGAGATGCAGAGCTAGCGTGCTCCAAGAGATGATACAGCACTGATCTGGAAATGGGCCTTCCTGCATTTTATTCAAAGCTTTGCTGCAGATCTGCCATTTGAATTGGATGCCCTTAGATGGACCTCAGTTTTCCCATCTATCAAATGAGAACCAATGATCTCAGAAGGATCATCCATCACCTACATCTTAAACCCTTGAATAGGGAGGGTAATGTCTGAAGTAAGGAAATGGCAAAACCAGGGGATTGGGGGTAAAGTAAGTCCCTGAACACCAACTTTCAGCAGCCTGAAATCACAGATCTGCAGTGGGGTCTGAATGACAAATCTGCAGTGGGGTCTTTCAGAGTCAGGCAGAAAGGCCCTGCCTGTGCCTTCAGGCCCAGCAGTCCTGGAGTACAGCAAGCATAGGAGAGAAACAAGCATAGGAGGGAAGCCCTCATGTCCTTACATTACACTTTTATTTATCAAAGGCAAGAGAAGAGACGGGGGCAAGGAAGAAGTGCAAGAAGGAAAAGCAACCAAGAAGAGGAAGAAGAGAGACTTCCTTTTAGGAGCCAGAAGAATATTGCTAATCCCTTCCCTAGCGTTACAAATGATGGGGTCTCCTATTAGGATGGTGTCATCCTAAGTAATCCATTTTACCTCTTGGAGACTGGTTCACCATGTGGGAGATGGAAATGGCAACAAGCTGGGTTACTTACCTCAAGGTGACTGTATATAGAAGATATGTGTATATATATATATATACACACACACACATATATATATATCCCCACATATGCATATATATGTGAAAATATGTATATATCAGCATATCATTATATATATTTATATACATGTATGCATACATACATATGCTATGTACGTATATAGTCTTGTCCTTCCCAAAGTAGAAAGAAAGCTCTGGTGGTTGGAATTCTAAGTCTGTTCACACACACTCTGTAATCAGCACATGGGATATTTCCTGGCACATAGTAAGCCTTCAATACATATCGGGTGAATACATAAATAAAAGAAATGAGCTAATGGTGTGTCATATAGACTGTTAAGGATTGTGTGCATGTACGTTATCTCTGTTACTACTCTCAGGGAATATCCACTTCATCTGCTATGTTTACAAAAGAATAAAGGAAGAAAGGAGAAGGAAAAACAGGCTATGAGGGGGCTGGAGGGAGCTCAGTTGGAATCCTGAGTCGGTAGCCTCCCACAGAGCCGTCACTGTCTGTGGTGGTGGGCCCAGGAACACCCTGGCTGCAGCCGTGTGTGTCTAATAACTTAATTAGGGCTTGTGCCGCTCTATGCAGCCCAGCTGGGCCCAGCCTTCTCCCCTGCAGATGCTGTTTTGCCAGCCCTTGGCACTTTGATTTCTCTGCCTGCATCTTCTCTGTGCCCTTGCTAATTGGATCTGAGTGGTGAGAGTTCTATGCCAGGATAGGCAGGCCAGAATTCCACACTTTTCCTGCCAGCAGAGATCCTAGAACTTTGCCCCCTCTGATTTTGTCCCTCCGAGCGCTTATCCGTTGTCCCTTCATTGCCTGCCCTGGAGCAGTTAGTGAGGGGCGCTGGGGAATTTGCTGCTGATTTTTGTCTATGCTAGCCTCTCCTGTTGGACATACATCTCTTGTGCTTAAGTGCTTGAGGGTGAAACCAATCTACTTCACAAAGCTATCAAAGTTGGGCACACAGATCTGTCCAAAACAGTATCCAAAAGTTATCATCACAAAAACCAACTCACTTCCCTACCTCTCTCCTTTCCTTCTGTTCACTGACACTCATTGAGTGCCTGTTCTCTGCTGGGTGCCTTTCAGGTAGCAGGGAAAAAGCAGTGCTCAAAATAGACCAGTATTTGTCCTTGTGGAGCTTTCTTTCTAGTGAAGAGCATTGGACATTCGTTACATGAATGCATTCATAAAAGCATTCATGCAGGGTGGAGATAAGGGTCAAGATGGAGTAGAGGGAATAAAGAATGAGAAGGGATGAAACACTGCTAATTCAGAGAGATTATCAGAGAGCAAGAGAGTATTTGAAATAAGGCTTTGAGATAGATTCCAACAACAAGGGACAATAGGATGGAGTGGGGTAAGAAAAGGTGAGAATTATAGACGGTGAGATTGGAGACCTAAGACAGGGCCTAATCACATGGGGCCTTGGAGTTGATGGTAAAGAGCTGGGATTCTGCTCTAAGTGTGAAGCCCTTGTAGAGTGTGGAACAAATGAGGCACAGGATGGACAAGTTCAGATTTATTCCTGAAGGGGCCCCACCTGCCACTAAGGGAAGCATGGAGGATTAGAGGCCACACATGGAAGCTGGGAAAACAGGTAGCAGGTTGCTGCATATAACAATAATAAAAATGATGATTCTAATCACAACTAGTAGCCCTTGTGTACTCCTACTATGTTAATTATATTAGCAATCCACCCAAATTAAGGATGCCCCATGGTGAACAGGTAGATACATAGATCAATGACTGAGAAGATGCAATTTGCTCACTCCTTTCTAGAGCAGGATTTTTAAAACGTGGGGCCCATGTTTGAGTTTTACACTGAAAATATTTGCAAAACATCGGGTACCTTTAGTTTCTGAGGGAGGGAATCTATAGCTTTGGTCACACAGTTCTAAGGTCCCAGACACACCTGGACCATCTTACTTGGAGATGATGAAACTATTTCTGTGAAGTTGGCTTTGCCTTGATGACATTAACACCAGGTGGTGGAGAGAATACATTCTGTTCCAGGTTTCTCCACTTCACAGCTGTAGGACTGAGGCAAGTTATTTAACTGATTTGTCCCTCAGCTTCCTTATACATAAAATGGTGATTATAATAAAACAAGGCTAGCTGTAAGTATTAAGTAAGTTACAGAGCATAAACTGTTTAGACACTCCTTGGCCTATATAGGTACTGTTTTTATCATTAGACATCATTGTAGTTCACTCTAATTTCATAGAGGGTCTGTGTGAGGATGTTACTTAATAACTCACACAGGATATGAAATAGGAACATTGTCCTCAAAAACCAGAATCAGGATTACTGTTCTTTGGCCAGATGGTTATTTTAAACTTTTTAGACATCTGAATACTATAACAAGTTTTCCATCTTTGTACTGTCTGCTAGAATGCTCAGAGTCTAATTTGAAACAGAAACTGTGGGAAATATACCAACCATTGTACGTATTAACTTTTTATTTTTTAGAGACAAGGTCTTATTCTGTCACCCAGGCTAGAGTGCAGTGATATGATCATAGCTCACTGCAACTCATGGGCTCAAGCAATCTCCTACCTCAGTCTCTCAAGCAGCTGGGACTACAGGAGTACACCATCATGCCTAGCTAATTAAAACAACTTTTTAGAGACGAAGTCTTGCTATGTTGCTTAGGCTGGTCTTGAACTCCTGGCCTTGAGCAAGCCTCCCACCTCAGCCTCCCAAGTTGTGGGGTTTAGAGGTGTAAGCCACTGTACCTGGCACTGTAAGTTAAGTTTTAGCACTGATGTTTCCCTTGGCTTCGTCTTTACATCCTCATATCTATCTTTTTTCTCTTCAATTAAATCTTTTCTAAAATACTCCAAAAATGTACTTTATTTTTAGTTACAAATTACTTTAATCATGCAATAAAGTAAATATAATTACATATATTCTAACCACCCAAATGAGAATACAAATATTTTGTGGTATACATCAGATTTTTTTATATTTAAAATGTTAAATTACACATAGCTAATCATCTTCACTGATTCTGTTTCTTACTACACAAAGGTTGATATTTCTAACCTATTTGGATATTTATACTTTTACTTTATATATGGTATCATAATCTTATCTAAGACTGTCCTGTGTCCTGTGCTTTTAAATTTTTTATCTTATCACACTCCACCAGCAATGAATAAAATCTCTCATTTTCCCAAATTCTCGACAACCCTTATTATATTTTGCCATTCTGTAAGATATGAAATTATAACTTCAATGATTATTTAATTTGCATGTCAAAGATAATAATGAGGTTAAACATTTTTCCTTATATTAAATTTTCTTTCTTTTTCAATCCTGATTATATCTTTTGCATATTTTTATGATGGTGTTTTTTACCTGATTAGTAAAATTTCCTTATAAATATTGATAATAATCATATTTAAAAACATAAGTAGGCTTTGTCATGTGAAAATATCTTCTTCCAATCTATGACTTATGTTTTAGTTTTCTGAAGAAAATCGTTTCCTAATTTTGAATATTTTCATTTTAATTCTGCAATGTTTTTTTCATTTGTAGTTTATACTTTTTGTGAATAACTGAGGAAATTAGGATTTTTTACTATCCTAGTGTCTTAGTTATGCACCTATAATTTCTTCCAAATTTTTAAGATTTTGCTTGTAACATTTCAGTCTTTAACCATGGACTTTGTTTGCTTTAGTTTTTCACATGGATAGCTAATTGTCCTAGTTCACTATCTGGTGTCCATTCTTACTCCATGGATTTATGACACCACTGTCATAGGACAAGTCCTCGTGTATCTGGAGGTCAGTTTCTGAGCTCCCCTGTTCTAGTACCATGCTACTTTTAGTGATTATGGTTTTGTAATATCTTGGTATCAGAAAGGGCAGGACTCCCTCATTCATTTTCTTCTGTAAATGTCTTAGCTATTTTTCTCTCATTACTCTTCTGTGTGAATTTTAAGATAAAGTCTTATTTATGAAAAGGCTTGCTGTCACTGGGATTGGGATTACATTGAATTTACAGACTCACTTGCAAAATTCACAAAACTTGGACTTCTCATCCATGAAATAATATATTTCTTTATTTGAGCCTTCTTGTATGGCTGTTAATAGGGTTAAACATTTAAACATTTTATCTATGCATATATCACAAACTTTTAATTGTATCTAATTTCTAGGAGCATCACTATTACTGTGACTGTTGCAAATTGTATCTTTTCACTTGTATTACATTTCTTAATTGTTCTTTTCTTGTGTATAAGAATGCTAGTTTTTCTTTGATTGAAGCCAGAAGATGTGATTATTTTATTACTTTTGGCCTCTAGTTTTTTTTTAATTTTCATGTGGAAAAAATGACATAATTTACCATTAATAGTCTTGCAAATCTTTATATCTTGTATTTGAATTATCTTGTTCTAATGCTCTTCCAGACTGGGCCTCCCATTCAGCGTTGAAGAAAAATGATGGCAGAGCATGCCATTTTCTTGTACTTGACTTTAAAGAAAATAAAACTAAAGCTCTATCACTATATGTCATAATATATCATAATGACAGAGTTTTAGGTTTTGGTTAGATAACCAAATAGTAAATGTTAGTAAGCTTTTGACAGCAAATTTTCCTTCTATTCCTAATGTACTAATCATTTTTCAAGCCATGATCGGGTATTACAATTTATTAAATAGTGTTTCAGCATCAAGTGAGGTGATGTCTTCTCTTTTAACCTGATTGTGTAGTATATTACTGTCTTTTCTATTAGTAAACTATCCTTACATTTTTTAACATCTTTGTTAAGTTCCAATATCAACATTATCCTAGCTTCATAAAACATGAGGTTTACACAGCCTTCCTTCTTGTGCTGTCATGCTATTGTGTATAAATATTTGTATGTGTAATTATTGTGTGAAGTGGGTATATCTCATAAAGTTTGCTAGAATTTATGCTTAAGTCTATTTGTTTGATGTTTGTCTATTTGTTAGATGGTAATTTCTGACTACTGGTTCAAATATTTATATGGCTATTTTATTTGTCTGTTTCTTCTTAACTCTGTTTTAGTATTTGTTATTTTCCTGAGAATCACTTATTTTTTTAAGTTGTTCCATTTATAGACATATTGTCTTGTATTGCCTAATATTATTTGTTAAATATTTAGCAGATAGTATTATATATGCATATGTGTTTGTATGCCTGTGATAAATAAGTATGTGTATTCATGTTTGTGTATCTATCTAATCTATCTATCTATCTATCTATCTATCTATCTATCTATCTATCTATCTA